>NC_086448.1:688628395-688720506 GCF_028390025.1 Pseudophryne corroboree
CGGCACCCCTTGAGTGACTATCACTCCTTAGTGGGTAGTGTGTTAAATCAGACAGATTGTTGGGTATGCTCTCAAGTACCTTAAGGTCATAGCAAATCAGGACTAGTACCATTTCCTTTAACGATAGGGGAGGTACTTGAGCTAAAGGGTGGGAGACCAGTGGACAGGAGGTTTAATATCTCCAGTCCTCCTAGTTTGAAGCTCCACCAATATCATGTGGATAGATCCCTAATATGTTTTAACATTACCAATCCCCGAAAGCCGGGAAGTTGGGAAGTGTCATGGAGTAACCAAACCATGACCTTTTCATATAGAGCAGATAGAATGCCGACAGATACAGAGCTTATACGCCACATAGCCAGTAGAGAAAAATCTTTCCGATATAGGTATACCCTAGGAAGTAGGATTACGAGAGTTGGAGAGGTATCACCAGGATACTGCGCACATATCGTACAAACTGATACGTGTACTAAACAGATGGGAGCATTAGGGTTAGGAGATTTCACATGGAAGATGTGTAATATGGTTATGTCCTACTCCGTCCCATATGTTCTCCCCGATGATGCATATTTCATATGCGGGAGGAAGGCGTATAAGTGGCTTGCCCCAAACTCTGAAGGATTGTGTTATATTGGAAAAGTACTGCCTGAGGTAATGACTGTATCACATGCCAAAATGAAAGATATACACCGTGTTGCCCAAGCTCCTTATACTCACACCCACTACGAGCACGTAGTTAAACGGCACCTGATAGAAAGAACAGAGCATCCGGCCTCTGACATGATCCATGAATCCACCGGGATTCAGTTTCTAATCGCGTTAGACATCACTCGCACCGCCAGAGGAGTGTTGAATTATAAATACATATCTTCGCTCGCAAATTTGTTAGACAATATCACAGAAATGTATGATGACACGTTTAGGTATACTGGAAGAGAACTTCAAGCTTATAAAACAGAACTGGTCCAGCATAGAATGGTTCTCAATTATCTCACGGCAGTGACAGGTGGATATTGTGTCACACTGGCAACGCAGTACGGCGTGAAATGCTGCACATATATTACGAATAGCACCGAGGACCCGGTCGAGGTCATAGACCAAAAGATGGACGATATTCTCCAATTGAAGTGGGAATTTCGCAGGAGACACAATCTCACTCTTGCTGCTGTAGGTAATGAGCTGACTGGTTGGGTGTCATGGTTGAACCCGCGAAATTGGTTCTCTGGTTTAGGAGAATGGGCTCAAGGAGTCATAATGGATGTAGGGAAGTTTCTCCTATGTATCTTAGGTGTTGTCATATCGATTGGCTTGATATTTAGATGCGGTCAGGCTTTAATGAAGTGCAAACAAAGTACCAGGGTGATGAGTTAAAGGAGTGAGGAAATTATAATTCCAATGAATTTGATTTATGACCCAAATGTAGAAACAATGATGTGATGAAAATGCGATTTCTACGGTCCGTTTCTTTCACCTGTTTTTCTGGTTTTTCCAAGGTAAAAAGACCCACTTTTGACGAGGAATTTGATGATCCTGTATACAGACAACTGATGGATTAAAGAAGAAGTTTTGACAACCTAATACACAGATATTTGATGAACAATGCCATAGACCCCCAGTTTCCCTAGAAATTTTAAAATTACGCTAGCCCAACACTTTTGTAAGCCTATGGACATTGACAAAGCTTTTTGCCCACACGCCTTTTGGCAAAAGCACAAAGAAGACAGCATTCAACAGACACCGAACAAGACTTCAACCGACAAATGTTCATTAACCTGACATAGAATACCACTGCATTTACCGTAATTATGTATTTTCTTCATCTCTACAACCTTCAGGTAATTACACACATAGTCGATAGGGAATACAGGCACAGATATCAGCAATCACATATTCCCCCATTCATGTGTCATCAACTAAAATGTGCTCCCCATTTTGTTGCAACCAAAATCCGAAAAGAGCTCGGTAAAGTTTGACAGCCCATCCACAGACCCGTACCACGGGATAAGAAGGAATTCAAATGTATACTTCGCAATACCTCGAAGCTTGATTTAAAACACATACGGCACGATGATACATGACCCCCAAACACGGATTAATACACACATGCTTCTGCTATCTCACTAGGTCATACCCTCTTCACACCTTCTCCTCTCTCCTCCCTTACCCAACCATGGAAATGTATTAACCCCTGACATATATTTTTCTCGTTTTGAAATGTTTTAGGAAGTGGCAGTTATTGTTGACTGCCAAAGGGTGGACTGTCAAAGTCAGAAAAATATCACTATGCACACTGCCATATTTGCACCTCATATGTGTCCCTGCTGCGCATGCGTGCGCTCTCCCGTGCGTGCGCATACTCGCTGTTGCGGGCACCCGCAGGCGCACGGTATGCGCATTTACGGTAGAGATTGTGTGCGTCTAGCGGGCGACTCTTTCGTTACATATTTTCACCATATAATGTATTTTGTAGATTATGGTCCCTTTGATAGAATCTGAAAGTTTGGTTAATGTAGAATGTTCATGGACGGAGAAATCCCTCTTTGTTTGATACGAAGGGTCAGACAGGAGTAATACAGTGGTGTTTAGTATCCATCGGAAGAGTATTTAATTAGCAATATTCCGGTGTTGGTTTGAAGCGAATTAATCGCTCGTGCGAATAGTTATGGACATAAGAAGTTTATGTCCATTTACTATTATTTGCACTTACTTATCCATGCGGCGGGAAACCTAGTTTCCCACCCACCTGAGCAGTTGGAAATTGTCACAGCCCACCTGTATGAATCAACCTATGACCTTTTGTTATAATGCGAGGAGGAATTCCTGTGTCCAATGAACAATGAGATTGTAGGGACCATTGAATCGTATTGTGTGTGGGGCATAAATAGACAAGCCGATCACATCCAGCTCTCACTCTTCAACGGTTCTCATTGCTGATAATCGGGAGCTGGATGTCCAGAGGCGCATGCGATCGTTCCCCTTTGTGCGTAAGTTTTTCTCCGCAATCATATTGTATTTCTTGTTATTGTGGGCCATTTCTCTCTCTCTCTCTTCTCCCCTTTCTCTCTTAATTTTCCTGCAAACGTAATTGTATTATATTGTATTTCCTGTGTAGTTATCTGATTAGTTAGTCTATGTTATATTGTAGTGTGTGACTTGTATTGTATTATTCTTTTTGCAAGTAATAACATTCATATAAGGCGTTAGACCCTAAGCACGGTATCTGTGTATTTCTTATAGTGTTAAGTATTCTCAGAGCGTCGGTGACGCTCGAACAGCTTTTAAGTTAATAAGGTTACACAAGGTTGCATCTACACTCTATCATTACACTAAGGTTTTACTGCATATTACATTGTTTATGGTTTAGATATAAAGGTTTAACATTGTGAGCGTCTGCGCCGCTGGTGATCTCCTCGTGGTCCCGAGCGGCCGCTACGCTATAGCGAACCATTACGTTAGTCAGCAGCCAATAGCGTGCCTGCCTGTGATCTCTTGGCCGTGAGCGAACGTGACGCTTGAGCGTCTCGACCACGGCTAAGCGATTGTTACGCAACGTGCGTACCCTTACGGTACTCCATACGTGAATAGCGTACAGTGTTCTTAGACCTCATAAAGGGTGTTATATAAGATAAATAATTTAGCTTTATCAATAGGAAGAATGGTTCAATGTACTAACATAAACTGTAGACAAATATGAATATCTCTTTGAAGTTGTTAGACATATCTCCATTTGAAATTATGTGAATTTACGATAAACCTTGACATGAAATTAGAAAAAGAGGAACTTGAGGGTGTTGGAAATATGTGTGTACAGGCTTGAGGATGTCGCAGAGTTTTTTTACACATCAACCGATACTTTACAATTATGAACAGCCCAGTTACTGTACTTAACCAGTGGAGTGGTTTTATTACTCACTGTTATAAACACTGATAGATGGAACTGAGCTTGACTGGAGCAGAGTGTTACACAACTCACCAACCGGATATTGGGGGTCATTCCGAGTTGATAGCTCACTAACTACTTATAGCAGCCGTGCAAATGCATAGTCGCCGCTCACGGGGGAGTGTATTTACGCTTTGCAAGTGTGCAAACGCCTGTGCAGCCGAACGGGTACAAACACATTTTGTGCAGAACAAGACCAGCCCTGTAGTTACTTATTCTGTGTGATGATTGTAGCGACGAAGGTCCCGGAATTGACGTCAGATACCCACCCTGCAAACGTCTGGACACGCCTGCATTTTTCAAAACACTCCCTGAAAACAGTCAGTTGACACCTATAAACGCCTTCTTCCTGTCAATCTCCTTGCGATCGGCTGTGCAAATGGAATCGTCGCTATAAGCAGTGCAAAACAACGATGCTCTTTGTACCCATACGCCAAGCGTGCGCATTGCGCACCATATGCATGCATAGTTTTGCCATTTTTTATAAATGATCGCTAAGCAGTGAACATCGGCAGCTAGCGATCAGCTCGGAATGACCCTCAGTGTATCTAGTTAATGGGTAGCAGTGCCGGATGCTGGTACAGCATCTAAAACAGAAGTTTATTGAGGGTCTCACTGGAGCTACTGTATGTGGAAGACTACTGCCTTCCACTTTGGCACTATAGCACAATAGCAAGATGGACCCGCACATGCTCAGTAGTAGCCTGGTGACCATTTCTGTGAAGGATACTGTGAATGTCCTGAAGTATCTGTATCTACTTACTGACTTTACTTCCATTGGACCACACACATCTGTGTGAACTATCTTAATTGGTTTTGTAGCTTTGCTTACTGACCTGGGAAATGGCTGAGGACTTTGTTTTCCTAATGTGCAGCTATTACATATGGATCTCTCTATGTCAGTCACTGACATTCCAGTGACTGTGTCTCAGTTGTCATCATCGCAGTAATGTGCATCAAGTATGTACAATTTCTGATACCTTGTGCCTGTAGTTACGACTGACCCTTTTCTATTTTACACAATACAATTTCCTTTAGCAAAGTGAACTTTGTGGCCTCTCTTTTCAAGTACACTGATGGCTATAAGATATGTCCCCATTTCTGATATGTAAAGCACATTTTGTCCTTTTGGCTTTAATTGTTCTAACTTTTGTAGCTGTAAGTACTTGGCTGCCAAACCCTTTGATTATGATAGGGTCAAATTTGGTTAAAATGGTGAACTACTCCTTATTGCAGCTGAAATGCCTTGTCGCCAAATCAATATACCAGCAATATTTTCTGCTGCTCTCTGTTACATTCAGGGCTACCTAAAATTTGCCTTTGCATTTCCTGCTACTGTATGTACAGGAGTCACATTCTTTTGTTTACACTCAATTGCTCTTTGACCTATATTGTGACAATTGTAGCACTTGAACTTGAATTTTCTGAATCTTTCACTTTTTGATGCAATGCAGTAGCGTTTGACTCACGCATTCTTGGAACTGTATTAACTTTACTATGACTGTATCTGTGGTTAACAATGCTGTGTTTCCCTCGGAGGCCATGACCAGTCAGTCAAACTCAGGTGTCAAGTTCTGCAACAACGCATTCGCGATCTCTTCATCATCTATTTGCACTCCAAAAGATGTTAGTTGCCGAGAAAAATACATAATTTTGTCAATATATTCACTCATACTGCTGCATTCACATAACCAGGTGTTGTACAATGCATGTCTTAAATTTATTCTACTCATAAGACCCCCATAATGGTACGCTGACTGAAATTCTGTCCACATGTCTTTTACTGATATCTCGTGTTACCTGGGTTTGGACTATCACTGAAATCTCATGTCCTTTCCCCAGTGCCAGATTAAGGTCCTCGTGGGCCTGGAGCTGACATTTCTGAAGGGCCTACTGTGTGCCACAGCGTGGGGGCTGTGATCAGTACAGCAGGTGTGTGGCTACTGATATGGGGCTGTGATCAGTGCTATGTATATATTTTATGTGTGTGTGTGTGTGTGTGTGTGTGTGTGTGTGTGTGTGTGTGTGTGTGTGTGTGTGTGTGTATGCGTATGAATAGTAAACTCTCAGCACTTAAATGCCCAGTTATCTCCAACAAATCAATTATTGAAACAAACAAAATCACACACAAAAAGTTTATTTCCATGATACAACAAACAAAACAGGAGAGCACACTAAAGGCCCATACACACTTGACGATGCACACATCGTTAATGACCGTCGTTAACAACTTCCCTTGAACTTCCCTTGAACAGCTGAGCAAACGACATGAGCATACACACTACCAACGACCAAAGACCAAAGACGAAAGACCAAAGACCATAGACCATTCATCGTTGAAGCATCCAAGCTGAACAGTTTATTAAAATAATGAGCTGGGAACAGGGCTGGTGAACAGTGGCTTGGTCGTTGGTCGTTGGTCTTTCACACCATACACATTCAACGACGTCTCTGGTCGGTAACGACCATAGTGGAAATTGAGCATACATGCTCCACAGATAAGCGAGGGTCGTTAACGTCCCGCGGGGCCGCGCATCGGTGGTCGTCGGATGCATACACACTTGACGATATAATGAGCGACGTCGTTGATGAGGGCTGAAATGAACGACGTTGTTCATTTTATCGTCAAGTGTGTATGGGCCTTTAGAAGCGGATTCAGCAGTAGTTACAGCTGTGTATTTTGACAGTTGCACATCTGCACCTTTGTGCAAATGTCGTTACAATACCCTTCCCTTGTGTCCAAGTATATGTCCAGATGTGCAAGAATTGAGATTCCTACTTTCAGCATCTATACACAAAGTCTTTATGCTGGGCATACACGTACAGACAAACTGTCTATCAGACCGACAGGCATTTTATCAGGCAGCCTAGGAAAGTGCAAATATCAGGGACATACACTGTGAAATCTCTCACAGTGTATGTCACATGATATCGGCGCTCCACCCCCAGAAAGGAGACATTGCCCTATTTCTTCCGATGTGAAGGAACATGGAAAATGTCCATCGGTCAACTGCGGTAAGCCATACATTGCCCAATGCGGCCAACTTGACATTTTGAAAATATTGCATCAGACGGGCATGCTGGACAATCCGGCATGCCCGACCGATCTATATTTTTGGATCCGTCAGTCGCATACTGTACATGCTACAATTATCTAGGCTATCCACTGATATCGGGTTGATTGGCCAGATAATCATAGTGTGTATGCCTGACTTTAGAAACCACCATCAGTCACACCATGGAAACTTGCACCAGCCCTATGGCAGTTGTAGATTTCCCATCTGAGTATTGCCTCCTATGTGAATAATGAAGTATCTGCGTAGGAAAGCACTTTAGCGTCACACCTATGACACTCCCATAACAAGCACGTCAGGCAGATCATTTTTGTGCACATTAATAGCAACCTTCCAATCACTACCCAGAAATGCTCAGGACTTTTCCAAGACATTTCTGATGCCATTATCTCAACTACTGTACATCAGTGCCTATGAGCGTGCACAGTGTAACACAAGCGTTGTACCAGCTTTTAGTGATTTCCACCTTATTCCATTAGGAATGGAGGAGAGGGCACTCACCAGACTTTGTCAACTGTCAAATGTTTATTGACCAAAACTCATACCACGTCAGAGTCTGCCTTTTGATACATCAGAACATTTGCAAATAGAGCAGCAGCAAAGCACAAGTTCAGCAGATCAGGCAGAGATTACAGCACTGTCTCACTGGCCTTTCTATTTATACTACCAGAACAATGTATATCAGAACAAAGTATAAAAAGGCGCCAAACTACATGTGGTCCAACTTGGAACACCTGGCCTCCCCGGAAGTGATATCACTTTCTATACTGTAGCAACAAGATTAACATAAGGTCTCAAAGGTCCAAGCACAATAAAAAACATACCATTACACCGCCGAACACATAAGTCATGTAATTGGTCAGGCAGAGTTGTACTGCTCTGCCTGTAACCTCAGGGTACCACATGAACATCATGTGGTGCTGATGTGCCCGAACTGTGCGTTTCACACTGGAACACAAAACTAGATGTCCACAGCTAGCTCCTCCCATGGAACGCTAACAAACTCTAATGCAGCTGCCAGTTGCTAAGGGGTAACTGTGATCTTTCGTTATGGGGGAGAAGTTGTATCAGTGCACGTTATGTGCACTGATACTGCTAATACCAATCCTCCCCCATGTATTTATGACAGCGGCAAAGCCGGCTCAGTAACAGGGGCTGTTTTATATATATATATATATATATATATATATATATATATATATATATGTCTTTAGTGATGTGCACCGGACATTTTTCGGGTTTTGTGTTTTGGTTTTGGATTCGGTTCCACGTCTGTGTATTGGATTCGGACGCGTTTTGGCAAAGCCTACCTTAAAAATTTTTGTCGGATTCGGGTGTGTTATGGATTCAGGTGTTTTTTTTTCAAAACAGCTTAAATCATAGAATTTGGGGGTAATTTTGATCCCATATTATTATTAACCTCAAAACCATATTTTCCACTCATTTCCAGTCTATTCTGAACACCTCACACCTCACAATATTATTTTTAGTCCTAAAATTTGCACCGAGGTCACTGGATGACTAAGCTAAGCGACCCAAGTGGCCGGCACAAACACCTGGCCCATCTAGGAGTGGCACTGCAGTGTCAGACAGGATGGCACTTAAACAAATTGGCCCCAAACATCACATGATGCAAAGATAAATAAAAAAAAAAAGAGGTGGAAGATGGAATTGTCCTTGGGCCCTCCCACCCACCCTTATGTTGTATAAACAGGACATGCACACTTTAACAAACCCATCATTTCGGCGACAGGGTCTGCCACACGACTGTGGCTAAAATGACTGGTTGGTTTTGGCCCCCACCAAAAAAGAAGCAATCAATCTCTCCTTGCACAAACTGGCTCTACAGAGGCAAGATGTCCACCTCCTCCTCATCGTCCGATTCCTCACCCCTTTCACTATGTACATCCCTCTCCTCACAGAGTAATAATTCGTCCCCACTGGAATCCACTATCACAGGTCCCTGTGTACTTTCTGGAGGAAATTGCTGGTAAATGTCTCCACGGAGGAATTGATAATAATTCATTTTGATGAACATCATTTTCTCCACATTTTCTGGAAGTAACCTCCTACGCCGATCGCTGACAAGGTTACCGGCTGCACTAAACACTCTTTCGGAGTACACACTGGAGGGGGGGGGCAACTTAGGTAAATTAAAGCCAGTTTGTGCAAGGGCCTCCAAATTGCCTCTTTTTCCTGCCAGTATATGTACGGACTGTCTGACATGCCTACAGTGATGCTGTCACTCTTATAATCCTCCACCATTCTTTCAATGGTGACAGAATCATATGCAGTGACAGTAGACGACATGTCAGTAATCGTTGGCAGGTCCTTAAGTCCAGACAAGATGTCAGCTATCGCTCCTAACTGCCCTGCATCCCCGCCAGTGGGTGGTTTTGGAAATTTTTCTCCTTTTCCTGGCAGCTCCAGTGGCGGGAGAAAATGAAGCAGCCACCTCTTCCCATCCAGTGTTGGAAAGGTCAGGCATCGCAACCGACACAATTGGACTCTCCTTGGGGATTTGTGATGTAGAAAAACGCACAGTTCTTTGCTGTGCTTCTGACAGCTTAAGTCTTTTCATTTTTCTAGCGGGAGGATGAGTGCTTCCATCCTCATGTGAAGCTGACCCACAAGTCATGAGGAACATAGGAGAGGGCTTTAGCCGTTCCTTGCCACTCCGTGCTGTAAATGGCATATTGGCAAGTTTACGCTTCTCCTCATACGCTTTTAATGTAGATTTTTGGGTCATTTTACTGAACTTTTGTTTTTTGGATTTTACATGCTTTCTACTATGACATTGGGCATCGGCCTTGGCAGACGACGACGATGACATTTCATCATCTCTGCCATGACTAGTGGCAGCAGCTTCAGCACTAGGTGGAAGTGGATCTTGATCTTTCCCTATTTTACACTCCACATTTTTGTTCTCCATTTTTTAATGTGTGGAATTATATGCCAGTAATATAGTTGGAATCAAACGGCAGTAATGTCTGGAATTAGATACCAATAAATAGATACCAGATACCACTGTGACTGGAATGATGATGACCTACGCACAGTGACAGGACACTACCACAGCACCCTACAGCAGCAAGATGCAGCACAAGACATTGGACTTTTAGTCACCACAATGCAGCACTGACACTGACCACAGATATTAAGCACTGTTCAGGATACTAGAAGTGACATAGAGCTGCAAGATACAGCAAAGGACTAATGTACTGTAATACAATATACTGGTGGTCACCACAATGCAGCACTGTACTACTATATACTGGTCACCACAATGCAGCACAGATATTGAGCACTGATCAGGATACTAGAAGTGACACAGAGCAGCAAGATACAGCAATGGCCTACTGTACTGTACTGTACTACTATATACTGGTGGTCACCACAATGCAGCACTGTGCTGCTATATACTGGTCACCACAATGGAGCACAGATATTGAGTACTGATCAGGAGAATAGAACTGAGTCTGACATGGGGCTGCAAGATAAAGCAATGGCCTACTATACTGTACTACTATATATTGGTGGTAACCACAATGAAGCACTGTACTACTATATACTGGTCACCACAATGCAGCACAGATATTGAGCACTGATTAGGATACTAGAACTGAGTCTGACATGGAGCTGCAAGATACAGCAATGGACTACTGTACTGTACTACTATATACTGGTGGTCACCACAATGCAGCACTGTACTACTACTATATACTGGTAATGTTTTTTATTTGAATATTGCAACCTTCATACATCTTATTTACATATATACAAATTTACAACATATAAATAAAGTAAAAAAAATTGAACAATAACAGAAAATTTCCATTTATTTTTAAAATTTTCCCCCATTTTACATATTCCCTACACACTTTCCCTTAACTCTAACAATTTCCTTTAGAAACTTTCTTTTACCACAATTTGCCTCCTCTTCTTCCTCCATGCTTCCCCTTCACCTGTTCTTGAGCCCATACATTCCTCTCTCGCTCCTCCTTTCATTCCCCACCACCACCATTCACTCCACTTTCATTCCACCCATCCTCTCACCTTTTATACCATTTACTCTACTTTCATCCCAAACAAACCAACATTTAAATGAGAAGTCAATAATAATCTGGGCAGCACTTCCAGTGTATGCAACCATTTATAAAAGAAAACCAGTCTCAAAATTCTATTTCAACTTAAAATTGAGATAGTTATAGAAAAGTTTTTCCCAGTACCTGGAGGCTAGAAATTTTCCGTCACCCACTAAGGGGGCTTCAGCTGGCGCCACAAGTGGGACCAACTGATGACATCCAATCTCTCTTCCTCCATTTCCATCATCCGCTTCACCTCATGTAGTATTAAGCCCTCCACCATTTCGCAGGGAAGGATTTTATTTCTCAATGAAATCTGACACCGTGCATTCCATAAGTGATACCTGACAGCTAGACTTATCATAAAAATTGTGCATAAATCAAAATCCTCATACCCTTTGAATGCCCCATATGCCCATCCCTGGTAATCCAAACCAGAAAGACAAGGTATTCCGAGAGCTCTTGACACTCTTTTGTAAATGTTTATATTAAAAGGACACTGAAGCAAGAAATGGTCCATACTCTCCTCCTGACCCTGACACTCCTCCCGTGGACAATCACGATCATTGGATCTTCTAAACTTCAGGTTCCCCTTTACATAGAGCTTCCCTTGGAATGAGAACCAGGCGATGTCCCTAAATTTCAACGGGATCCTCTGAGAATTTATCAGAGAAATCCCTTCTGAACATACAGTTTCTGGGCAATCCTTCAGGGCCAATGGGACATGGAAGTGAGTTTGCAAGACCCTCTTCCCCAACTCCTTCCTACTGAGATCTCTTAACTCCCCCACTCCCAAGCCCCATCACCCAATCACTTTCAAGCACTGGAACACATAGATCGGGAGGTGGCCTCTTCTACGCCGAGAGTTTCTCAAGTGGCCTCCTTCTATCCATACTGTGAGGAAGGGAGATATCCATTCTCTAAAACCGTCTGCCCACTGAGGGGGGTTCTCTGAAAACAGACCCCCAAAATTCATTTTAAAAAAAGCTGTTATAAAAAACACCACCGGGTTGACCATATCCAGTCCCCCCTTGGTCCTCGGTTTGCATGCAATGCCTCTCTTGACCATATTCATTTTGTTTCCCCACAACAGCAAGAAAAACAAAGAGCCAATTTTAGACCACAGTGGTTCTGGCAAAAAACATACATAACTGACATATAAAAACAATGGAATCAGATAGGTTTTACACAAATCAACCCTTTCCCTCAGGGAGAATTTCCATCCTCTCCAACTTTTTACTTTCCGGGTCGCCTCTTCCAGTATCCTTTCCCAATTTGCTGTGGCATAATCGCCCTGGTCGAATCTTATTCCTAGAATCTTAATTGGATGGCTGGCCACGAGGAGGCTGTCCGGAAGGTCAAATTCTCTACCTTCCTCCCCCATCCAGAAAGCTTCACACTTGTCCTGATTTATCATGGAGCCCGAGGCTCCAGAGTATTCGCCTATCAGTTGGTCCACATCACAGGCCTCTGTATTTGAAGACAGAACCACTGTGACATCATCAGCATAGGCAATTACCCTTAGTGGTTCTCCCTGGCCCAGCTGCACCCCTCCCACCATGCTGTCCTCAATCCTCCGAATAAAAGGATCGATCGCAAACACGTAAAGAAGAGGGCTCAGGGGGCAACCCTGATGGACACCAGAGTTCACCACAAAGGCAGGCCCTACCCAACCATTAACAAGCGGGAAGCTCTCGGCCTTGTTGTACAATATACGTAGCCAATTGACTAGTTTAACTGGAATGCCATACCTTTCCAGCAAAGTCCAGAGGTACTCATGGTTGACTCGGTCAAAAGCTTTGGACTGATCCAATGCCAGTAAGTATTTCCCCCACTTCTCAACCCTGCACCGCTCTATGGCCTCCTGGACACCAAGGACAGCACTAAATGTGCTTCGACCTTTCACAGTACAATGCTGAGAAGTCGAGAGCAACTGCCCGGAAAATTCCATCAGCCTATTACATATGATTTTTGCCAACACCTTCCTATCCGTATCGAGAAGTGCTATGGGGCGCCAATTCTCAATGCAAGCCGGGTCCTTTCCCTTAGAGAGTAAAATAAGCGCAGAAAGCCTCATGGAGGGAGGGAGTTCTCCCTCTGCCAGGCCACTGTTAAAAACCTCCACGAGACGAGGTGCAAGGACGTCTGAGAATTCTTTATAGAATTCAGCTGTCAAACCATCTGGCCCAGGTGTCTTTTTTGATGTTAAACCGCCAATTGCTTCTCTGACCTCCTCCACAGATATCTCACTCTCTAAGCAATCAATTGAGGCATCCGGTTCCACAAGCCCTGGTATCCTCCCCAGAAATTCCTCCATCCTCTCTCTGCTAAGTGCCTTCTCAGACAGCAGATCAGTGTAATAGGTTCTAATGACTTCCAGGATGCCCTCTCTTCCCTCCTGCGCGACACCCTTTCCATCAATCAGACCTCTGATTTCCTTTAACTCGATCTTTCGCCTACAATTCTGGTAGGGATCCGGGGGGTGGTACTTGCCATAATCCCTCTCCTGAATCAAAGACGAAAGTCGACTATACTGCAACTGCTGCATCTGAGATTTCACCCGGGAGATTTCCCCATCATCTCCTCTTTCAGAGATCAGGAAATCTAATTTCCTCCTCAGAGCATAGTAGGCATTTTTTTTTACCAAGTTTTTCCTTACTACCAGCCACTTGAAAAACCTTCGGGTCCTCTCTTTGACCTCCTCCCACCACTCCGATCTACTCCATCCTGCCTCCAACAGTGTTTCCTGTGCTTGGAAGAATTCCCTAAAAGATTGTCTTACCTTCTCTTCCTTTAAGAGCTCTGAGTTCAGCCTCCATAGGCCCCTTCCTTTCGAGATCGACTGTGAGGCATTCAAAGAAAAAGTCAAGAACCCGTGATCCGAAAATTCTACCAACCTTACCTGTGAAGGCAAAGTCTTGGAAGTTTCTTTAACAAAAAATCTATCTATTCTAGTCCTACTCTGACCACTAAAATATGTGTAACCCGTGAGGTCTGGATGGTGCCAAATATGGACATCAACCAAACCAGCCTGTCTAACCATTGATACTAAATAATTTGAATCATAGCCCATGGCTTTTTTGGCTCCTCCCCTGTCTTTTGGCCTAACTACGGCGTTAAAATCGCCACCAAAAACAACCTGCTGGGCCGTAAAAAGAAATGGCTTGATCCTCTTGAAAAGGCATTTCCTATCCCAGGCTTTCTGGGGCCCATAAATATTGATCAGCCTCAGGTCATGCCCTCTCAAGGTGACATCTAAGATCATACACCTTCCAATTTGTAACTCAATAACCTTGTGCACAGTTACTATGCCGGCAAAAAGTACCGCCACCCCACCATAAGGCTCAGCCGCAAGAGACCAATAGGAGGGCCCACCTCTCCACTCGTTTTTGGCTTTGTGGAGAGCCGCCAACCTGTTAACCCGGGTCTCCTGCAAAAACAAAATATCAAAATCCTGGTTGTTAAAAAAATCAAAAGCCATAAATCGAGCCTTATCGGAAAGAACGGAAGCCACATTAATCGTGGCACATCGTATAGGGTGGAGATCCATGTTTCTTTGGTGATTGAGTTTCACTACCCATTATCCTTATTCACTTCTCCCCTCCACCACCATCACCACCACCAACACCACATTCCATTCTTACAACAGCCTCTCCTTCTTTCATCCCGGCTCCCTCCACACCCGAACCAGGATCCGGGGGTTTCCGGATAGAATCCTTTACAGGAGGTTCCTTTTCTATCAAGACCTGCTGTCCATTCCCCTCTTGCGACTCCTCTGTTTCTTCCATCTTCAGTTCCTCTATCTCTGATTCTACTTTTTCTTTTCCCACTAGGGATGAACCTGCTGGGTCCCATTCTAGTTCACTTTCTGATTCCCTGCCTGAACTTTCCCTACAACTGTCCTTCCTCTCCTTCTTCTTCTTTCCTCCTTCCCCACTTCCCCTCTCTCTCTGCCTCCTTTTCCTTACCTTCTTTCTCCTCAGCACCAACCCACCCTTTTCCTTTACCACCTCCCCCTCCTCTTCATCAGTGGGAACTCCCTCAAACCTATTAAATAATAATAAGTCCTCCATAATTACTGTTTTTTTGCTTTTCCCACCTTTTATCACTAGCTGAAAACCTTCTTCCTCATCTTCTTTCCCCTTCACCCTTCCTCCCGCCAAACTCCACTCCGTCTTTCCTTCCCTCAGTTTCACTGACCCTCTTCGCACTTCTTTTCCCCTTTCTTCCACCACTCTTGCCTTATTCTTCGTCCCTAATTCTTCAATACTCTCCCTCCTACTTCTCCATTTCTTTGTTTTTTCCGCCTCCGGACACCTACTGTAAGGGTGCCCTTCACCACCACATAAATTACAACAAATATTATTGCATGACCTTGAGGTGTGGCCCAGTCCGCCGCATAAATTGCATTTGACCGCGTCGCATTCATGGCTCAAATGCCCAGGGCCACCACACTTAAAGCAAGTCTTCGGCTGGCCCTGGTAGAACACCTGAATGCGATCGCGGCCAATATACGCGGCGGACGGCAGATGTTTCACCCCCTCACAGCTTTTCGTCAAACACACATTTGCAGACCATGCTCCACCCCACACCCCCAACGTATAGTCCGACTTCTCAAGGTTTAGTATTTTCTCACAATGCCTGCTCAACCAATATTTTATGTCGTTCTCTGGAACTGTCTCATTTCGCACAAGAATAGACACTCTTGTGCTATCCACCTTCCCCGTCATGAAGAAAATAAAATTATTGAAAAAACTCCCCTCTTCCAGATCAGACAACTTTGAGAAACACTCCTGCATCACCCTGTTTGCCATAAAGGCCACATCAAACTCATTTGAGTTCACAGGGTGAATGCAGGAGTACAACTGCCTGGCCACAAAACCCAAATCAAAAAATTTCCTTAAGAAATCTACTTTTGAAGGGGCGCCCCCTTCACCCACCCACTTAAAATGTATTATTTTTCTTCTACCGAACCCTCCCGCTTCTGCATTACCTCCCCCCGCATCTCCACCCTGCCCTGAAACAATTGGATTGCTCAGTACCTTGGCATAAGAAGTTTCCACTTCCCTCAATACACCATCAGTACCTGTAGCAGCACCAAAGACAGGGGTAGGGCCTGGGGGTGGAACAAGAATAGGTATCACATTTATTTTTTCATTACCAGGCACCAAGTTCTTGCTTTTGTCTTTATGTTTCAGAGTTACTGCACTTATCAGCTTTGCAGCGGCCCGCATCCTCTCAGGTGCCTGCAAATTTCCATACACAGTTTCCACAACTTCCCTTTCATGTTCTGAAAGTAGTTTTTTTTCCAGCCTTGGTTGACCTTGGACTTTGCTAGACTTCTCACTTTCATTTTTCTTAATTTTTATACTTTCTTTTAAGTTCTCTTTGCTTCCACCTTGGCCCCCCTCCCCCCTGGAAAGCCCAACTGGGCCCCCTCCACCCAAAAAAAATTCTGGTACTCCCCCAGTTGCCTTCTTTCTTTCTTTGCTAAGGTCACTCACCTCCAGCTTACTGTCTCCAGTAAGCTCCTTTCCATTCTGCGCAGCTGTTTTGCCACTACTCATGCTGGTCGGGCCATCCTCTGACATCTTCTGCTTTACCACCGGGATCCCCGCACCACTCCTCTCTGATACCTTGGTCTTGGCACTTGCAGCTCCGTTCACCTTTCCACTCTTTCCTTTACCTGCCACATCTCCAGGATCCCCCTGCTGCCGCTGTGCTGGGCGCTCCGTCTCATTTTTTTTTCCGCCAGCCGGAGTAGTTTCAACTTCTGCCACAGACTTCCCCTCTGCCTCCATAGAAACTGGACTCTCCTTTCCACTGGCCACGTCATCAGGGTTCCCTCTACTCCCTTGGTACTGTGCTACTGCTGGCTCCTCCTCCACTTCCCCGTCACCCGGGACTCCGTTCTGGGGCCGCTCCCCCTTCTCCGCTGGACCTTGCATCGTTACAGGGGAATCCTTAGCAGCTGGCAATGCTGTTAACCCTTGCCGTGCCGGAGGATTTTCTTCATTTCCCTTCTTGCTAAAATCCTCCTGGGCAGCCACCATTTTCTCCTTTATATGTGCCTGATACAGGGTAAGATCTTCTATTTGGTCCCTGTACCATTGTCTTTCCCATACCTGACACTTGTTCCTTTTCTTCCTTGCCTCTGTGATGTGGTTATTAACTTTCTTGGATTCATATATTAACTCTTGTAATGACATTCCTGCCAGGATCTCTTCTGTACTTGAATCTTCCTCTGATTCTGAGTTTAACCCCTCCGATGCCGAACCCTCCTCCATACTGCACTCCTCCTTTTCTTTAACCCCTAACCCCCCAGCATCCGCAGATCCCCCCCTAGGAGCTAGCTTGCCCCCAAAGGTACTATCTGCCTGCTCAGGAGGCTCGGGGGAGGCTTCATACCAGGATACTTTTTCCATTTCTTTTTCTTTTATTTTTTCAACCAGCGGCACCAGCCGCTCTCCTCCGTCCTGCAGCTTCCCCCTTCTCCCCTCACAGGGACTCCCGGCCATTACAGCATTCCCCCCAGGGGCTACACCACCCCCAGGGGTACCTGCTGCTGTTGACACTGTAAGGGGGGCTACCATGGACAGAGACCCTTCTTGGGGTTTCTCTGCTCCGTGCAGCGCCGATTGCCGCTCCCCTTCCTTAAACGGACCCGCAGGCACAATTTCCCCTTCAGCGAGAGGACCTTTTGCAGCTCCTGCTCCAGGGCTCTCTGCTCTCTGCGCTTTTTGTTCTGAGGTTCCCCCCCTTTGCACGGAGGGGGTATATTGCTCACCTCTAGCCCCTGCAGGTCCTGGGCACTCAGATCTTGACTCCGGAAGCTTTTTCTTCTGTTCTTTTGCAGAAGCAGCCGCCATTGCAATCCTGCCAGATGTTCCTTCATTCCCTTTCTTTTTTACTTTCACTGGGGAAGCCAGTAAAATCCTCCGTGACCTCCTCATGATTAAAGGGTACCTCCTGGCACCCCCTAATAGTTAAAGACACAGACCCCAGCTGGGCCCTTCCAGGCAGGGGAGTCCCTTAGCACTGCTGCCCGCTCCCAAGCTCCCACAGCTGGGAGAGGGGGCGGGATCCCCCAGGTAACCAGATGGAGCCCAGGAGCTCCTGCAGACACGTCCAGACACGTACAGAACTGAGTAGTATATTGGTCACCACAATGCAGCACAGATATTGAGCACTGATCAGGATACTAGAACTGTGTCTGACACGGAGCTGCAAGATACAGCAATGGACTACTGTACTGTACTACTATATACTGGTGGTCACCACAATGCAGCACTGTACTACTATATACTGGTCACCACAATGGAGCACAGATATTGAACACTGATCAGGATTCTAGAAGTGACACAGAGCAGCAAGATACAGCATTGGCCTTCTGTACTGTACTACTATATACTGGTGGTCATCACAATGCAGCACTGTAGTGCTATATACTGGTCACCACAAGGCAGCACAGACATTGAGCACTGATCAGGAGAATAGAACTGAGTCTGACATGGAGGTGCAAGATACAGCAATGGCCTACTGTACTGTACTACTATATACTGGTGGTCACAACAATGCAGTACTGTACTACTATATACTGGTCACCAAAATGCAGCACAGATATTGAGCACTGATCAGGATACTAGAACTGAGTCTGACACAGAGCTGCAAGATACAGCAATGGACTAATGTACTGTAATACTACATACTGGTGGTCATTACAATGAAGCACTGTACTACTATATACTGGTCCCCACAATGCAGCACAGATATTGAGCACTGATCAGGAGAATAGAACTGAGTCTGACACGGAGCTGCAAGATACAGCAATGGACTACTGTACTGTACTACTATATACTGGTGGTCACCACAATGCAGCACTGTACTACTATATACTGGTGACCACAATGCAGCACAGATATTGAGCACTGATCAGGAGAATAGAACTGAGTCTGACACGGAGCTGCAAGATACAGCAATGGACTACTGTACTGTACTACTATATACTGGTGGTCACCACAATGCAGCACTGCACTACTATATACTGGTCACCACAATGCAGCAAAGATATTGAGCACTGATCAGGATACTAGAAGTGACACAGAGCAGCAAGATACAGCAATGGCCTACTGTACTGTGCTACTATATACTGGATGTCATCACAATGCAGCACTGTACTGCTATATACTGATCACCACAATGCAGCACAGATATTGAGCACTGATCTGGAGAAAATAACTGAATCTGACATGGAGATGCAAAATACAGCAATGGCCTACTGTACTGTACTACTATATACTGGTGGTCACCACAATGCAGCACTGTACTACTATATACTGGTCACCACAATGCAGCACAGATATTGAACACTGATCAGGATTCTAGAAGTGACACAGAGCAGCAAGATACAGCATTGGCCTTCTGTACTGTACTACTATATACTGGTGGTCATCACAATGCAGCACTGTAGTGCTATATACTGGTCACCACAAGGCAGCACAGACATTGAGCACTGATCAGGAGAATAGAACTGAGTCTGACATGGAGGTGCAAGATACAGCAATGGCCTACTGTACTGTACTACTATATACTGGTGGTCACAACAATGCAGTACTGTACTACTATATACTGGTCACCAAAATGCAGCACAGATATTGAGCACTGATCAGGATACTAGAACTGAGTCTGACACAGAGCTGCAAGATACAGCAATGGACTAATGTACTGTAATACTACATACTGGTGGTCATTACAATGAAGCACTGTACTACTATATACTGGTCCCCACAATGCAGCACAGATATTGAGCACTGATCAGGAGAATAGAACAGAGTCTGACACGGAGCTGCAAGATACAGCAATGGACTACTGTACTGTACTACTATATACTGGTGGTCACCACAATGCAGCACTGTACTACTATATACTGGTGACCACAATGCAGCACAGATATTGAGCACTGATCAGGAGAATAGAACTGAGTCTGACACGGAGCTGCAAGATACAGCAATGGACTACTGTACTGTACTACTATATACTGGTGGTCACCACAATGCAGCACTGCACTACTATATACTGGTCACCACAATGCAGCAAAGATATTGAGCACTGATCAGGATACTAGAAGTGACACAGAGCAGCAAGATACAGCAATGGCCTACTGTACTGTGCTACTATATACTGGATGTCATAACAATGCAGCACTGTACTGCTATATACTAATCACCACAATGCAGCACAGATATTGAGCACTGATCTGGAGAAAAGAACTGAATCTGACATGGAGATGCAAAATACAGCAATGGCCTACTGTACTGTACTACTATATACTGGTGGTCACCACAATGCAGCACTGTACTACTATATACTGGTCACCACAATGCAGCACAGATATTGAACACTGATCAGGATTCTAGAAGTGACACAGAGCAGCAAGATACAGCATTGGCCTTCTGTACTTTACTACTATATACTGGTGGTCATCACAATGCAGCACTGTAGTGCTATATACTGGTCACCACAAGGCAGCACAGACATTGAGCACTGATCAGGAGAATAGAACTGAGTCTGACATGGAGGTGCAAGATACAGCAATGGCCTACTGTACTGTACTACTATATACTGGTGGTCACAACAATGCAGTACTGTACTACTATATACTGGTCACCAAAATGCAGCACAGATATTGAGCACTGATCAGGATACTAGAACTGAGTCTGACACAGAGCTGCAAGATACAGCAATGGACTAATGTACTGTAATACTACATACTGGTGGTCATTACAATGAAGCACTGTACTACTATATACTGGTCCCCACAATGCAGCACAGATATTGAGCACTGATCAGGAGAATAGAACTAAGTCTGCCACGGAGCTGCAAGATACAGCAATGGACTACTGTACTGTACTACTATATACTGGTGGTCACCACAATGCAGCACTGTACTACTATATACTGGTGACCACAATGCAGCACAGATATTGAGCACTGATCAGGAGAATAGAACTGAGTCTGACACGGAGCTGCAAGATACAGCAATGGACTACTGTACTGTACTACTTTATACTGGTGGTCACCACAATGCAGCACTGTACTACTATATACTGGTCACCACAATGCAGCACAGATATTGAGCTCTTATCAGGAGAATAGAACTGAGTCTGACACGGAGCTGCAAGATACAGCAATGGACTACTGTACTGTACTACAATATACTGGTGGTCACCACAATGCAGCACTGTACTACTGTATACTGGTCACCACAATACAGCACAGATATTGAGCACTGATCAGGATACTAGAAGTGACACAGAGCAGCAAGATACAGCAATGGCCTATTGTACTGTACTACTATATACTGGTGGTCACCACAATGCAGCACTGTACTACTATATACTGGTCACCACAATGCAGCACAAATATTGTGCACTGATCAGGAGAATAGAACTGAGTCTGACACGGAGCTGCAAGATACAGCAATGGACTTCTGTACTGTACTACTATATACTGGTGGTCACCACAATGCAGCACTGTACTACTATATACTGTTCACCACAATGCAGCACAGATATTGAGCACTGATCAGGAGAATAGAACTGAGTCTGACATGGAGGTGCAAGATACAGCAATGGCCTACTGTACTGTACTACTATATACTGGTGGTCACAACAGTGCAGTACTGTACTACTATATACTGGTCACCAAAATGCAGCACAGATATTGAGCACTGATCAGGATACTAGAACTGAGTCTGACACAGAGCTGCAAGATACAGCAATGGACTAATGTACTGTAATACTACATACTGGTGGTCATTACAATGAAGCACTGTACTACTATATACTGGTCCCCACAATGCAGCACAGATATTGAGCACTGATCAGGAGAATAGAACTGAGTCTGACACGGAGCTGCAAGATACAGCAATGGACTACTGTACTGTACTACTATATACTGGTGGTCACCACAATGCAGCACTGTACTACTATATACTGGTGACCACAATGCAGCACAGATATTGAGCACTGATCAGGAGAATAGAACTGAGTCTGACACGGAGCTGCAAGATACAGCAATGGACTACTGTACTGTACTACTATATACTGGTGGTCACCACAATGCAGCACTGTACTACTATATACTGGTCACCACAATGCAGCACAGATATTGAGCTCTTATCAGGAGAATAGAACTGAGTCTGACACGGAGCTGCAAGATACAGCAATGGACTACTGTACTGTACTACTATATACTGGTGGTCACCACAATGCAGCACTGTACTACTGTATACTAGTCACCACAATACAGCACAGATATTGAGCACTGATCAGGATACTAGAAGTGACACAGAGCAGCAAGATACAGCAATGGCCTATTGTACTGTACTACTATATACTGGTGGTCACCACAATGCAGCACTGTACTACTATATACTGGTCACCACAATGCAGCACAGATATTGTGCACTGATCAGGAGAATAGAACTGAGTCTGACACGGAGCTGCAAGATACAGCAATGGACTTCTGTACTGTACTACTATATACTGGTGGTCACCACAATGCAGCACTGTACTACTATATACTGTTCACCACAATGCAGCACAGATATTGAGCACTGATCAGGAGAATAGAACTGAATCTGACATGGAGATGCAAAATACAGCAATTGACTTCTGTACTGTACTACTATATACTGGTGGTCACCACAATGCAGCACTGTATTACAATATACTGTTCACCACAATGCAGCACAGATATTGAGCACTGATCAGGAGAATAGAACTGAGTCTGACATGGAGGTGGAAGATACAGCAATGGCCTACTGTACTGTACTACTATATACTGGTGGTCTCAACAATGCAGTACTGTACTACTATATACTGGTCACCAAAATGCAGCACAAATATTGAGCACTGATCAGGATACTAGAACTGAGTCTGACACAGAGCTGCAAGATACAGCAATGGACTAATGTACTGTAATACTACATACTAATGGTCATTACAATGAAGCACTGTACTACTATATACTGGTCCCCACAATGCAGCACAGATATTGAGCACTGATCAGGAGAATAGAACTGAGTCTGACACGGAGCTGCAAGATACAGCAATGGACTACTGTACTGTACTGTACTACTATATACTGGTGGTCACCACAATGCAGCACTGTATTACTATATACTGGTGACCACAATGCAGCACAGATATTGAGTACTGATCAGGAGAATAGAACTGAGTCTGACACAGAGCTGCAAGATACAGCAATGGACTACTGTACTGTACTACTATATACTGGTGGTCACCACAATGCAGCACTGTACTACTATATACTGGTCACCACAATGCAGCACAGATATTGAGCTCTTATCAGGAGAATAGAACTGAGTCTGACACGGAGCTGCAAGATACAGCAATGGACTACTGTACTGTACTACTATATACTGGTGGTCACCACAATGCAGCACTGTACTACTGTATACTGGTCACCACAATACAGCACAGATATTGAGCACTGATCAGGATACTAGAAGTGACACAGAGCAGCACGATACAGCAATGGCCTATTGTATTGTACTACTATATACTGGTGGTCACCACAATGCAGCACTGTACTACTATATACTGGTCACCACAATGCAGCACAGATATTGTGCACTGATCAGGAGAATAGAACTGAGTCTGACACAGAGCTGCAAGATACAGCAATGGACTTCTGTACTGTACTACTATATACTGGTGGTCACCACAATGCAGCACTGTACTACTATATACTGTTCACCACAATGCAGCACAGATATTGAGCACTGATCAGGAGAATAGAACTGAATCTGACATGGAGATGCAAAATACAGCAATGGACTTCTGTACTGTACTACTATATACTGGTGGTGACCACAATGCAGCACTGTACTACTATATACTGTTCACCACAATGCAGCACAGATATTGAGCACTGATCAGGAGAATAGAACTGAATCTGACATGGAGATGCAAAATACAGCAATGGCCTACTGTACTGTACTACTATATACTGGTGGTCACCACAATGCAGCACTGTACTACTATATACTGGTCACCACAATGCAGCACAGATATTGAGCTCTTATCAGGAGAATAGAACTGAGTCTGACACGGAGCTGCGAGATACAGCAATGGACTTCTGTACTGTACTACTATATACTGGTGGTCACCACAATGCAGCACTGTACTACTGTATACTGGTCACCACAATACAGCACAGATATTGAGCACTGATCAGGATACTAGAAGGGACACAGAGCAGCAAGATTCAGCAATGTCCTATTGTACTGTACTACTATATACTGGTGGTCACCACAATGCAGCACTGTACTACTATATACTGGTCACCACAATGCAGCACAGATATTGTGCACTGATCACGAGAATAGAACTGAGTCTGACACGGAGCTGCAAGATACAAAAATGGACTACTGTACTGTACTACTATATACTGGTGGTCACCACAATGCAGCACTGTACTACTATATACTGGTGACCACAATGCAGCACAGATATTGAGCACTGATCAGGATACTAGTAGTGACACAGAGCAGCAAGATACAGCAATGGCCTACTGTACTGTGCTACTATATACTGGTTGTCATCACAATGCAGCACTGTACTGCTATATACTGATCACCACAATGCAGCACAGATATTGAGCACTGATCAGGAGAAAATAACTGAATCTGACATGGAGATGCAAAATACAGCAATGGCCTACTGTACTGTACTACTATATACTGGTGGTCACCACAATGCAGCACTGTACTACTATATACTGGTCACCACAATGCAGCACAGATATTGAGCACTGATCAGGAGAATAGAACTGAGTCTGACATGGAGCTGCAAGATACAGCAATGGACTTCTGTACTTTACTACTATATACTGGTGGTCACCACAATGCTGCACTCTACTACTATATACTGGTCACCACAATGCAGCACAGATATTGAGCACTGATCAGGACACTATAACTGAGACTGACACGGAGCTGCAAGCTACAGCAATGTCCTACTGTACTACTATATACTGGTGGTCACCACAATGCAGCACTGTGCTACTATATACTGGTCACCACAATGCAGCACAGATATTGAGCACTGCTCAGGATACTATAAATGAGTATGACACAGAGCTGCAAGCTAAAGCAATGGCCTACTGTACTACTATATACTGGTGGTCACCACAATGCAGCAATGTACTACTATATACTGTTCACCACAATGCAGCACAGATATTGAGCACTGATCAGGAGAATAGAACTGAATCTTACACGGAGATGCAAAATATAGCAATGGCCTACTGTACTGTACTACTATATACTGGTGGTCACCACAATGCAGCACTGTACTACTATATACTGGTCACCACAATGCAGCACAGATATTGAGCTCTTATCAGGAGAATAGAACTGAGTCTGACACGGAGCTGCAAGATACAGCAATGGACTACTGTACTACTATATACTGGTGGTCACCATAATGCAGCACTGTACTACTGTATACTGGTCACCACAATACAGCACAGATATTGAGCACTGTTCAGGATACTAGAAGTGACACAGAGCTGCAAGCTACAGCAATGTCCTACTGTACTACTATATACTGGTGGTCACCACAATGCAGCACTGTACTACTATATACTGGTCACCACAATGCAGCACAGATATTGAGCACTGCTCAGGATACTATAAATGAGTATGACACAGAGCTGCAAGCTACAGCAATGGCCTACTGTACTACTATATACTGGTGGTCACCACAATGCAGCACTGTACTACTGTATACTGGTCACCACAATACAGCACAGATATTGAGCACTGTTCAGGATACTAGAAGTGACACAGAGCAGCAAGATACAGCAATGGCCTATTGTACTGTACTACTATAAACTGGTGGTCACCACAATGCAGCACTGTACTACTATATACTGGTCACCACAATGCAGCACAGATATTGTGCACAGATCAGGAGAATAGAACTGAGTCTGACACGGAGCTGCTAGAGAAAGCAATGGACTACTGTACTGTACTGTACTACTTTATACTGGTGGTTACCACAATGCAGCACTGTACTGCTATATACTGGTCACCATGATGCAGCACAGATATTGAGCACTGATCTGGTGAACAAAACTGAGTCTGACATAGAGCTGCAAGATACAGCAATGGACTATTGTACTGTACTACTATATACTGGTTGTCACCACAATCCAGCACTGTACTACTATATACTGGTCACCACAATGCAGCACAGATATTGATCACTGATCAGGATACTAGAAGTGACACAGAGCAGCTAGATACAGCAATGGCCTATTGTACTGTACTACTATATACTGGTTGTCATCACAATGCAGCACTGTACTACTATATACTGGTCACCACAATGCAGCACAGATATTGAGCACTGATCAGGTTACTATAACTGAGTCTGACACGGAGCTGCAAGCTACAGAAATGGCCTACTGTACTACTATATACTGGTGGTCACCACAATGCAGCACTGTACTACTATATATTGGTCACCACAATGCAGCACAGATATTGATCACTGATCAGGATACTAGAAGTGACACAGAGCAGCAATATACAGCAGTTGCCTACTGTACTATACTACTATATACTGGTGGTCACCACAATGCAGCACTGTACTACTATATACTGGTCACCACAATGCAGCACAGATATTGAGCACTGATCAGGAGAATAGAACTGCATCTGACACGGAGCTGCAAGATACAGCAATGGCCTACTGTACTGTACTACTATATACTGGTGGTCACCACAATGCAGCACTGTACTACTGTATACTGGTCACCACAATACAGCACAGATATTGAGCACTGATCAGGATACTAGAAGTGACACAGAGCAGCAAGATACAGCAATAGCCTACTGTACTGTACTACTATATACTGGTGGTTACCATAATGCAGCACTGTACTACTATATACTGGTCACCGCAATGCAGCACAGATATTGAGCTCTTATCAGGAGAATAGAATTGAGTCTGACACAGAGCTGCAAGATACAGCAATGGACTAATGTACTGTACTACTATATACTGATGGTCACCACAATGCAGCACAGATATTGAGCACTGATCAGGAGAATAGAACTGAGTCTGACACGGAGCTGCAAGATACAGCAATGGACTACTGTACTGTACTACTATATACTGGTGGTCACCACAATGCAGCACTGTACTACTATATACTGGTCACCACAATGCAGCACAGATATTGTGCACTGATCAGGAGAATAGAACTGAGTCTGACACGGAACTGCAAGATACAAAAATGGACTACTGTACTGTACTACTATATACTGGTGGTCACCACAATGCAGCACTGCACTACTATATACTGTTCACCACAATGCAGCACAGATATTGAGCACTGATCAGGATACTAGTAGTGACACAGAGCAGCAAGATACATCAATGGCCTACTGTACTGTGCTACTATATACTGGTTGTCATCACAATGCAGCACTGTATTGGTATATACTGATCACCACAATGCAGCACAGATATTGAGCACTGATCAGGAGAAAAGAACTGAATATGACATGGAGATGCAAAATACAGCAATGGCCTACTGTACTGTACTACTATATACTGGTGGTCACCACAATGCAGCACTGTACTACTATATACTGGTCATCACAATGCAGCACAGATATTGTGCACTGATCAGGAGAATAGAACTGAGTCTGACACGGAGCTGCTAGAGAAAGCAATGGACTACTGTACTGTACTGTACTACTTTATACTGGTGGTTACCACAATGCAGCACTGTACTGCTATATACTGGTCACCATGATGCAGCACAGATATTGAGCACTGATCAGGTGAACAAAACTGAGTCTGACACAGAGCTGCAAGATACAGCAATGGACTATTGTACTGTACTACTATATACTGGTTGTCACCACAATCCAGCACTGTACTACTATATACTGGTCACCACAATGCAGCACAGATATTGATCACTGATCAGGATACTAGAAGTGACACAGAGCAGCAAGATACAGCAATGGCCTACTGTACTGTGCTACTATATACTGGTTGTCATCACAATGCAGCACTGTACTGCTATATACTGATCACCACAATGCAGCACAGATATTGAGCACTGATCAGGTTACTATAACTGAGTCTGACACGGAGCTGCAAGCTACAGCTATGGCCTACTGTACTACTATGTACTGGTGGTCACCACAATGCAGCACTGTACTACTATATACTGGTCACCACAATGCAGCACAGATATTGATCACTGATCAGGATACTAGAAGTGACACAGAGCAGCAAGATACAGCAGTGGCCTACTGTACTGTACTACTATATTGTTATGCACACCAGTGCCTGCAGGAAAGTACTGGTGTCAGGACTGTTATGCACTCCAGTGCCTGCAGGAATGTACTGGTGTTTGAACTGTTATGCAAAACAAATGGACTTACAGACAGACTGGGGAATATGACATAACGTACACAGAAGGTCTTAGGGTAACAAAATACACACAAAGTGAACAGAGAAGCCCAGAGGCTAAGGAACTGGGTATCTCCCTTGTATTAGAACTGCTCAGATGAGAAAAGCAAGATGTTGTGTTTTAATACGTAGAGAACCCGAAATGCTGTTGCTAAGGGCAACAGCAAAACCCTAAAGGGTTACCAACGGGTGTGGCAGTAAACTCCTTGGTCAGAGATGGAATGATAGACACAAGGAGAGTCTCCACAATCCTAATTCTCACTTGCAGTGCACAGGTTCAGCTTACTGCCACTAAACTGACCCCTGACACCTAGCAAAGTGAGACAGGATTAGACAGGCAAGTCTTAGAATACAGCCTCAAACTTGCTAAGTTCACAGAGTAGTAACAGAACCCCAGCAAGCTAAACGACTGACTCCAGTCTTACTGCTAGGTCTGGAATGGCAGAGTGTAATACCAAATCCCCAGGCCTATTTGCAGTAAGCAACAAACAAATACAAAGCTACACAGTACTGGCAAACTTTCAGAAACTGACTAACCAACAAAGATTCAGCAGCATCTGCTTACCCTGAGAAGAGGCCTTATAAAGCAGGTGCTGTCCACGCCCCACTCAGACCTCACAGACTGTGAGCACAAAAACCAGCACCGGATCCCCTGCCATGCACAGAGCCTATAACCACTGCACAGCAAAAGACCCGAACCGGAGTATCAGCTGCGCTCAGGTCACTCCACTAGCACTTGTCTCCCGGTTGCCATGACGACGTGGCAGCACAGGGCAGGAGACCCTAACAGTACCCCCCCTCTGACGAGGGGTCAAAGAACCCCTACCACCGGGTTTATCGGGGAACTGCGAGAAGAAAGAGCGTATCAGTCTGGGGGCATGAAGATCACAACTGCGCACCCACGACCGCTCCTCCGGGCCATACCCCTTCCAGTGCACCAAAAATGACAGCCGACCCCGAACCACCTTGGAGTCAAGAATCCTTTCAACAACAAACTCCCTCTGGCCATGTATCAGAAGAGGGGAAGGTCTTCCACTGGAAGAAGGATTACTAATCGCCCGTTTTAAAAGGGAACAATGAAATGTTTTATTGATACCCAAAGAACGGGGCAGATCTAACTGAAATGCCACCGGATTGATAACCCTGGTGATCTTATAAGGGCCGATGAACCGGGGGCCTAACTTATGAGATGGCTGTCTCAACTTCAAATTCTTGGTAGACAACCAGACGAAGTCTCCTAATTTGAAGCTGCAGGGTCTTTTCCGCTTATCAAAAACCCTTTTGGTCACTAATGACACAGACACAAGGGCTTTCTTCACTTTCCGCCAAATACCTCTAAGGACCGAAACCACAGAGGAACCACCAGGCGTGGAGTCCAGGGGGTCAAAAGAATTGGCCTTAGGATGATGCCCGTACACACAAAGGAAGGGAGAGATCCCTGTAGCAGAGTGAGCCGCGTTGTTATAGGCAAACTCCGCCATGGACAGATGAGCAACCCAGTCAGTCTGACACTTGGAGACATAACACCTGAGGAACTGCTCCAAGGACTGGTTCACCCTTTCAGTCTGCCCATTAGACTGCGGATGGTAGCCCGACGACAAGCTGACAGAAATCTGGAGATCGGAACAAAATGCCCTCCAGAATTTGGCCACAAACTGGGATCCGCGGTCAGAGACCACATCAAGTGGCAACCCGTGGAGATGCACAACATGCAGCATAAATAATTCAGACAGGCGTCTGGCCGATGGCAGCCCAACCAGTGGAACGAAGTGCGCCATCTTCGAAAACCTGTCAACGACAACCCAGATGGCTGTCATCCCCGAGGATTTGGGCAAGTCCACCACAAAATCCATTGAAATGTGGGTCCATGGCTTAGATGGGATAGAGAGTGGATGTAATGTGCCAACAGGAACCCCTCTAGGAGTCTTATTTCGGGCACAGATGTCACATGCCCGAACCCACTGATCCACATCCTTAGCCACCGAGGGCCACCACACCGCCCTAGATAGCAACTCCCGAGTTCTGGCAATACCCGGGTGACCTGCAGACTTCTTGGCATGGAATTCCAGGAACACTCGCTGTCTTAACCTAGGAGGCACAAACAAAAGACCTACCGGAAGGTCTGGAGGAGCCTGCTCCTGTGCTCTAAGGACTAATGATAAGAGGTCCTGGGTAATGCCCACTTTAATACATGATGGGGAAACAATGGGCAACGGCTCCTCGGTGGTCTCCTGGATTGGAGCAAAACTCTGCGAGAGCGCATCAGCCTTGATGTTTTTTGACCCAGGGCGATATGTTATCAAAAAATTAAAGCGAGCAAAAAACAAAGCCCATCGTGCCTGCCTGGCATTGAGATGCTTCGCTGACTCTAAATATGCCAGATTCTTATGGTCAGTGAGAATTGAGACCACAAACTTAGCCCCCTCAAGCCAGTGTCTCCACTCCTCGAGTGCATCCTTAATAGCCAACAATTCCCGGTTACCCACGTCATAATTCATCTCGGCAGGCGAAAATTTACGGGAAAAGTAAGCACAGGGATGAAGGCGATTATCAGACACTCCCATCTGAGAAAGCACTGCCCCAATACCCATCTCAGAGGCATCCACCTCCACCACAAAAGGACGCTCTGGATCTGGGTGTCGCAGCACCTTGGCCGAAACAAATGCCCTTTTGAGACGGGCAAAAGCCGCTTTAGCCTCACAAGACCAGTGAGCAACATCCGCCCCTTTCTTAGTGAGTGCCACCAAGGGCGCCACTATAGACGAAAATCCAGCGATAAATCGTCTATAAAAATTCGCAAAACCCAGGAAACGCTGAAGCGCCTTCAAACTAGTGGGCTGCACCCAATCCAGGACTGCCTGTACCTTGGAACCCTCCATTTGGAAACCTTCTGGGGAGATAATATATCCTAGAAATGCGATTTGCTGAACTTCAAATTCGCACTTCTCCAGCTTCGCCCCAAGCCGGTGGTCTCTGAGTTTCTGGAGGACTAAGCGTACATGCTTCCGATGTTCCTCCAGGGAATGGGAGAAGATTAGGATGTCATCTAAGTATACAACTAAGAATCTATCCAAATATTCCCTGAGCACATCATTCATGAAATCCTGGAAGACTGCCGAGGCATTACAGAGCCCAAAAGGCATCACCAAATATTCATAATGCCCTGAGTGGGTATTAAAGGCAGTCTTCCATTCATCCCCCTCTCTTATTCGGATTAGATTGTACGCACCGCGTAGGTCAATCTTAGAAAAAATGGTGGCAGTACGAAGCTGGTCAAACAAGACCGAAATGAGAGGCAGTGGGTATGAGTTTTTAGTCGTGATACGGTTCAATTCCCTGAAGTCGATGCAGGGTCGCAACGAACCGTCCTTTTTACCCACAAAGAAGAACCCCGACCCAACTGGAGACTGTGAAGGTCTGATAAATCCCTTAGCCAAGTTCTCCTGAATGTACTCTGCCATAGCCTGAGTCTCAGGACGTGACAGGGAGTACAACCTGCTCTTGGGAAGCTTAGCATTTGGCAACAAATCAATGGCACAGTCATAGGGGCGATGGGGAGGTAGTACCTCTGCAACTTTTTTGGAGAACACGTCCGCAAAATCTGCATAACACCCTGGCAATCCTGGCAAACTTAGCTGCGAGAGCCTGACTGGAAGGCTCAAGCAACTCCTGAAACAATCAGTACCCCAACTAAGAATCTCCCCAGAGACCCAGTCAAATTGAGGATTGTGGGCCCTTAACCAGGGTAACCCCAACACCAATGGGGCAAAAGTACAGACAGTCACATAAAAGGACAATTTTTCAGAGTGTGTGGCTCCAATAAACAAAGAAATCTGGCTAGTGCAAGAGGTAATTTTACCTTGGGATAATGGTTCCCCGTTTAACCCACAAATCTCAATTTCCGATGCCAAGGGTACTAAGGGAACAGAGTGTTTCAGGGCGAATTGGCGGTCCATAAAAACCCCGTCGGCCCCACTGTCCACAAAGGCCTCAGTCTTGACAGTTTGACCGAGGATCTTCAAGGTCACCGGAATGATAAAAGTCTTCTTGGGAAATTCTGACTTCTGGCCTGACAGGATATTTCCCATCACCCTCAGGCCCTGAAGTTTTCCGGCTTTTCTGGGCATGATACTACCACATGACCTTTATTCCCACAGTACAAACACAACCCCTGCTGTCTCCTCCGCGTCTTCTCACGCGAGGAGAGGCGGGTAGCCCCAATCTGCATAGGCTCCTCGGAAAATTCCTCAGAGTCTGAGGATCCCTTGGGAAGGAAGGAAATCTCAGTCTCCCTTTCAAGCCTACGCTCTCTCAGCCGTCTATCCACCCGGATGGATAACTGCATGAGCTGATCCAAGCTATCAGGCAAGGGATATTGTACCAGTTGGTCCTTTATCTGGTTAGAAAGACCTCTTCGGTACTGGTGTCTCAGGGCTGGGTCATTCCACTGGGTATCATGGGCCAACCTCCGAAACTCCGTACAGTAAACCTCAACTGGCCTTCGCCCTTGCTTAAGGATCGAAATCTGAGCCTCGGCTGAGGCCGTCTTGTCAGGGTCATCATACAACATGCCCAGTGCCGTAAAAAAAGCATCAACACTTTTAAGCGACGGACAGTCAGGCTGCAACCCATATGCCCAGACCTGTGGGTCTCCTTGTAGCAAGGAAATCACTATGCCCACCCGCTGAATCTCCGACCCAGAAGACTGAGGCCTAAGCCGGAAGTACAGCTTGCAGCTCTCCTTGAAACAAAAGAACTGCGAGCGATCTCCAGAAAAACGATCCGGGAGATTTACTTTCGGCTCCTTAACCCCTGCAGGTGCTGCTGCTGCGGGAGCTCCGCCAGCAGCCTGGGAGGTGTGCATTTTAATGGACAAATCATTAAATTGTCGAGTCAGGACCTGCACCTGATCGACCACCTGTTGCAACGTATTTTGAGGGGTATGCTCCATATTCCCACAAAATTTCAACAGGAGTATTAGGCTGCTGAATATGTTATGCACACCAGTGCCTGCAGGAAAGTACTGGTGTCAGGACTGTTATGCACTCCAGTGCCTGCAGGAATGTACTGGTGTTTGAACTGTTATGCAAAACAAATGGACTTACAGACAGACTGGGGAATATGACATAACGTACACAGAAGGTGATAGGGTAACAAAATACACACAAAGTGAACAGAGAAGCCCAGAGGCTAAGGAACTGGGTATCTCCCTTGTATTAGAACTGCTCAGATGAGAAAAGAAAGATGTTGTGTTTTAATACGTAAAGAACCCGAAATGCTGTTGCTAAGGGCAACAGCAAAACCCTAAAGGGTTACCAACGGGTGTGGCAGTAAACTCCTTGGTCAGAGATGGAATGATAGACACAAGGAGAGTCTCCACAATCCTAATTCTCACTTGCAGTGCACAGGTTCAGCTTACTGCCACTAAACTGACCCCTGACACCTAGCAAAGTGAGACAGGATTAGACAGGCAAGTCTTAGAATACAGCCGCAAACTTGCTAAGTTCACAGAGTAGTAACAGAACCCCAGCAAGCTAAACGACTGACTCCAGTCTTACTGCTAGGTCTGGATTGGCAGAGTGTAATACCAAATCCCCAGGCCTATTTGCAGTAAGCAACAAACAAATACAAAGCTACACAGTACGGGCTAACTTTCAGAAACTGACTAACCAACAAAGATTCAGCAGCATCTGCTTACCCTGAGAAGAGGCCTTATAAAGCAGGTGCTGTCCACGCCCCACTCAGACCTCACAGACTGTGAGCACAAAAACCAGCACCGGATCCCCTGCCATGCACAGAGCCTATAACCACTGCACAGCAAAAGACCCGAACCGGAGTATCAGCTGCGCTCAGGTCACTCCGCTAGCACTTGTCTCCCGGTTGCCATGACGACGTGGCAGCACAGGGCAGGAGACCCTAACATATATACTGGTGGTCACCACAATGCAGCACTGTAATACTATATACTGGTCACCACAATGCAGCACAGATATTGAGCACTGATCAGGAGAATAGAACTGCATCTGACACGGAGCTGCAAGATACAGCAATGGCCTACTGTACTATACTACTATATACTGGTGGTCACCACAATGCAGCACTGTACTACTGTATACTGGTCACCACAATACAGCACAGATATTGAGCACTGATCAGGATACTAGAAGTGACACAGAGCAGCAAGATACAGCAATAGCCTACTGTACTGTACTACTATATACTGGTGGTTACCATAATGCAGCACTGTACTACTATATACTGGTCACCGCAATGCAGCACAGATATTGAGCATTGATCAGGAGAATAGAACTGAGTCTGACATGGAGCTGCAAGATACAGCAATGGACTACTATACTACTATATACTGGTGGTCACCACAATGCAGCACTGTACTACTATATACTGGTCACCACAATGCAGCACAGATATTGAGCTCTTATCAGGAGAATAGAACTGAGTCTGACACGGAGCTGCAAGATACAGCAATGTACTAATGTACTGTACTACTATATACTGGTGGTCACCACAATGCAGCACAGATATTGATCACTGTTCAGGATACTAGAAGTGACACAGAGCAGCAAGATACAGCAGTGGCCTACTGTACTGTACTACTATATACTGGTGGTCACCACAATGCAGCACTGTACTACTATATACTGGTCACCACAATGCAGCACAAATATTGAGAACTGATCAGGAGAATAGAACTGCATCTGACATGGAGCTGCAAGATACAGCAATGGCCTACTGTACTGTACTACTATATACTGGTGGTCACCACAATGCAGCACTGTACTACTGTATACTGGTCACCACAATACAGCACAGATATTGAGCACTGATCAGGATACTAGAAGTGACACAGAGCAGCAAGATACAGCAATAGCCTACTGTACTGTACTGTACTACTATATACTGGTGGTTACCATAATGCAGCACTGTACTACTATATACTGGTCACTGCAATGCAGCACAGATATTGAGCACTGATCAGGAGAATAGAACTGAGTCTGACATGGAGCTGCAAGATACAGCAATGGACTACTGTACTGTACTGTACTACTATATACTGGTGGTCACCACAATGCATCACTGTACTACTATATAATGGTCACCACAATGCAGCACAGATATTGATCACTGATCAGGATACTAGAAGTGACACAGAGCTGCTAGATACAGCAATGGACTACTGTACTATACTACTATATACTGGTTGTCATCACAATGCAGCACTGTACTACTATATACTGGTCACCACAATGCAGCACAGATATTGAGCACTGCTCAGGATACAATAACTGAGTCTGACACGGAGCAGCAAGCTACAGCAATGGCCTACTGTACTACTATATACTGGTGGTCACCACAATGCAGCACTGTACTACTATATACTGGTGACCACAATGCAGCACAGATATTGAGCACTGATCAGGAGAATAGAACTGAATCTGACACGGAGCTGCAAAATACAGCAATGGCCTACTGTACAGTACTACTATATACTGGTGGTCACCACAATGCAGCACTGTACTACTATATACTGGTCACCACAATGCAGCACAGATATTGAGCTCTTATCAGGAGAATAGAACTGAGTCTGACACGGAGCTGCAAGATACAGCAATGTCCTACTGTACTGTACTACTAAATACTGGTGGTCACCACAATGCAGCACTGTACTACTATATACTGGTCACCACAATGCAGCACAGATATTGAGCACTGATCAGGAGAATAGAACTGAGTCTGACACAGAGCTGCAAGATACAGCAATGGACTACTGTACTGTACTACTATATACTGGTGGTCACCACAATGCAGCACTGTACTACTATATACTGTTCACCACAATGCAGCACATATATTGATCACTGATCAGGATACTGGAAGTGACACAGAGCTGCAAGAAACAGCAATGGCCTACTGTACTGTACTACTATATACTGGTTGTCATCACAATGCAGCACTGTACTACTATATACTGGTCACCACAATGCAGCACATATATTTAGCACTGATCAGGATACTACTATAACTGAGTCTGACACAGAGCTTCAAGCTACAGCAATGGCCTACTGTACTACTATATACTGGTGGTCACCATAATGCAGCACTGTACTACTATATACTTGTGACCACAATGCAGCACAGATATTGAGCACTGATCAGGAGAATATAACTGAATCTGACACAGAGCTGCAAAATACAGCTATGGCCTACTATACTGTACTACTATATACTGGTGGTCACCACAATGCAGCACTTTACTACTATATACTGGTCACTACAATGCAGCACAGATTTTGAGCACTGATCAGGAGAATAGAACTGAGTCTGACATGGAGCTGCAAGATACAGCAATGGACTACTGTACTGTACTGTACTACTATATACTGGTGGTCACCACAATGCATCACTGTACTACTATATAATGGTCACCACAATGCAGCACAGATATTGATCACTGATCAGGATACTAGAAGTGACACAGAGCTGCTAGATACAGCAATGGACTACTGTACTATACTACTATATACTGGTTGTCATCACAATGCAGCACTGTACTACTATATACTGGTCACCACAATGCAGCACAGATATTGAGCACTGCTCAGGATACAATAACTGAGTCTGACACGGAGCAGCAAGCTACAGCAATGGCCTACTGTACTACTATATACTGGTGGTCACCACAATGCAGCACTGTACTACTATATACTGGTGACCACAATGCAGCACAGATATTGAGCACTGATCAGGAGAATAGAACTGAATCTGACACGGAGCTGCAAAATACAGCAATGGCCTACTGTACAGTACTACTATATACTGGTGGTCACCACAATGCAGCACTGTACTACTATATACTGGTCACCACAATGCAGCACAGATATTGAGCTCTTATCAGGAGAATAGAACTGAGTCTGACACGGAGCTGCAAGATACAGCAATGTCCTACTGTACTGTACTACTAAATACTGGTGGTCACCACAATGCAGCACTGTACTACTATATACTGGTCACCACAATGCAGCACAGATATTGAGCACTGATCAGGAGAATAGAACTGAGTCTGACACAGAGCTGCTAGATACAGCAATAGACTACTGTACTGTACTGTACTACTATATACTGGTAGTCACCACAATGCAGCACTGTACTACTATTTACTGGACACCATGATTCAGCACAGATTTTGAGCACTGATCAGGAGAACAGAACTGAGTCTGACACGGAGCTGCAAGACACAGCAATGGACTACTGTACTGTACTACTATATACTGGTGGTCACCACAATGCAGCACTGTACTACTATATACTGTTCACCACAATGCAGCACATATATTGATCACTGATCAGGATACTGGAAGTGACACAGAGCTGCAAGAAACAGCAATGGCCTACTGTACTGTACTACTATATACTGGTTGTCATCACAATGCAGCACTGTACTACTATATACTGGTCACCACAATGCAGCACATATATTTAGCACTGATCAGGATACTACTATAACTGAGTCTGACACAGAGCTTCAAGCTACAGCAATGGCCTACTGTACTACTATATACTGGTGGTCACCATAATGCAGCACTGTACTACTATATACTTGTGACCACAATGCAGCACAGATATTGAGCACTGATCAGGAGAATATAACTGAATCTGACACAGAGCTGCAAAATACAGCTATGGCCTACTATACTGTACTACTATATACTGGTGGTCACCACAATGCAGCACTTTACTACTATATACTGGTCACTACAATGCAGCACAGATTTTGAGCACTGATCAGGAGAATAGAACTGAGTCTGACATGGAGCTGCAAGATACAGCAATGGCCTACAGTACTGTACTACTCTATACTGGTGGTCACCACAATGCAGCACTGTACTACTATATACTGGTCACCACAATGCAGTACAGATATTGAGCACTGATCAAGAGAATAGAACTGAGTCTGACATGGAGCTGCAAGATACAGCAATAGACTACTGTACTGTACTACTATATATTGGTGGTCACCACAATGCAGCACTGTACTACTATATACTGGTCACCGCAATGCAGCACAGATATTTATCACTGATCAGGATACTAGAAGTGACACAGAGCTGCAAGATACAGCAATGGCCTACTGTACTGTATTACTATATACTGGTGGTCACCACAATGCAGCATTGTACTACTATATACTGGTCACCACAATGCAGCACAGATATTGAGCACTGATCAGGAGAATAGAACTGGGTCTGACACAGAGCTGCAACATACAGTAATGGACTACTGAACTGTACTACTATATACTGGTGGTCATCACAATGCAGCACTGTGCTGTTATATAATGATCACCACAATGCAGCACAGATATTGAGCACTGATCAGGATACTAGAACTGAGTCTGACACGGAGCAGCAAGATACAGCAATGGCCTACTGTACTGCACTACTATATACTGGTGTTCACCACAATGCAGCACTGTACTACTATATACTGGTCACCACAATGCAGCGCAGATATTGAGCACTGATCAGGATACTAAAACTGAGTCTGACACAGAGCTGCAAGATACAGCAATGGCCTACTGTACTGTACTACTATATACTGGTGGTCATTACAATGCAGCACACTGAGCACAGATGTTGAGCTTTTCAGGCAGAGAACGTAGCCATGTCCTCTCCACTCAATCGACAATGCACGAGTGAAAATGGCGGCGACGCGTGTCTTTTTATATGGAATCCAAATCTCGCGAGAATCCGACAGCGGGATTTTGACGTTTTCCCCCGTTCGGGTTTTGCGTGTTAGGCGTGAAGAACCGAGGCTACCTCGGACCCGTGTAAACCATGTGAAGTTCGGTGGGGTTCGGATCTCGATGAACCGAATCCGCTCATCTCTAATAATTATATATATATATATATATATATATATATATATACTACACTGCTCAAAAAAATAAAGAGAACACTTAAACAACACAATATAACTACAAGTCAATCACACTTCTGTGAAATCAGACTGTCCACTTAGGAAGCAACACTGATTGACAGTCAATTTCACATGCTGTTGTGCAAATGGAATAGACATCAGGTGGAAATTATAGGTAATTAGCAAGACACCCACAATAAAGGAGTTGTTCTGCAGGTGGTGACCACAGACCACTTCTCAGCTCCTATGCTTTCTGGCTGATGTTTTGGTCACTTTTGAAAGCTGGTAGTGCTTTCACTCTAGGGATAGCATGAGACGGTGTCTACAACCCACACAAGTGGCTAAGGTAGTGCAGCTCATCCAGGATGGCACATCAATGCGAGTTGTGGCAAGAAGGTTTGCTGTGTCTGTCAACGTAGTGTCCAGAGCATGGAGGCACTACCAGGCGACAGGCCAGTACTTCAGGAGACGTGGAGGAGGCCGTAGGAGGGCAACAACCCAGCAGCAGGACCGCTACCTCCGCCTTTGTGCAAGGTGGAACAGGAGGATCACTGCCAGAGCCCTGCAAAATGACCACCAGCAAGCCACAAATGTGCATGTGTCTACTCAAACAATCAGAAACAGACTCCATGAGGGTGGTATGAGGGCCCGACGTCCACAGGTGGGGGTTGTGCTTACAGCCCAACACCGTGCAGGACGTTTGGTATTTGCCAGAGAACACCAAGATTGGCAAATTCGCCACTGGTGCCCTCTGCTCTTCACAGCTGAAAGCATGTTCTCACTGAGGGGTCTGGGACTCCAGGTCGACAACAAAAAGGTCGACACACCTTAGGTCGACGCCAATTGGTCGGCACTCCTTAGGTCGACATGGACAAAAGGTCGACATGGACAAAAGGTCGACAGGAACAAGGCCGACATGGAAAAAGGTCGACATGAACTTTGTATGTTTTTTTGGTGTCGTTTTCTCCGTAGAGTGACCGGGAACCCCAATTAGTGCTTCGTTCGCCATGCTTCAGGCATGGTGCCTTCGCTTCGCTCGGCACAGATTACCGTTCCAATCGTAGTCCACGTGGATCGTTAAGTATGAAAAGGTTCCAAAAAAGAAAAATATTGTAAAAAACTCATGTCGACCTTTTTCCATGTCGACCTTGTTCCTGTCGACCTTTTGTCCATGTCGACCTTTTGCCCATGTCGACCTAAGGTGTGTCGACCAATTGGCGTCGACCTAAGGTGTGTCGACCTTTTTGTTGTCGACCTGGAGTCCGGATACCCTCACTGGGCACATGTGACAGACGTGACAGTCTAGAGATGCCAAGGAGAACATTCTGCTGCCTGTAACATCCTCCAGCATGACCGGTTTGGCAGTGGGTCAGTAATGGTGTGGGGTGGCATTTCTTTGGGGGGCCGCACAGTCCTCCATGTGCTCGCCAGAGGTAGCCTGACTGCCATTAGGTACCGAGATGAGATCCTCAGACCCCTTGTGAGACCATATGCTGGTGCGGTTGGCCCTGGGTTCATCCTAATGCAAGACAATGCTAGACCTCATGTGGCTGGAGTGCGTCAGCAGTTCCTGCAAGACGAAGGCATTGATGCTATGGACTGGCCCACCCGTTCACCAGACCTGAATCCAATTGAGCACATCCGGGACATCATGTCTCGCTTCATCCACCACAGACTGCCCAGGAGTTGGCGGATGCTTTAGTCCAGGTCTGGGAGGAGATCCCTCAGGAGACCATCTGCCACCTCATCAGGAGCATGCCCAGGTGTTGTAGGGAGGTCATACAGGCACGTGGAGGCCACACACACTACTGAGTCTCATTTTGACTTGTTTTAAGGACATTACATCAAAGTTAGATCAGCCTGTAGTGTGTTTTTCCACTTTAATTTTGAGTGTGACTCCAAATTCAGACCTCCATGGGTTAATAAATTTGATTTCCATTGATAATTTTTGTGTGATTTTGTTGTCAGCACATTCAACTATGTAAAGAACAAAGTATTTAATAAGAATATTTCATTCATTCAGATCTAGGATGTGTTATTTTAGTGTTCCCTTTCGTGTTTTGGTTTTGGATCTGGATGATTTTTGGAAAAAAACGTAAAAACAGCTAAAATCACAGAACTTGTGGGTAATTTTGCTCTTACGGTATTATTAACCTCAATAACATTCATTTCCACTCATTTCCAGTCTATTCTGAACACTGAACACCTCACAATATTGTTTTTATGCCTTAAATTTGCACCGAGGTGGCTGTATGACTAAGCTAAGCGACACAAGTGTGCGGCACAAACCTCTGTCCCATCTAGGAGTGGCACTGCAGTTGCAGACAAGATGGCACTATTCAAAAACTAGGCCCCAAACAGCACATGATGCAAAGAAGAAAAGGAGGTGCAATTAGGTAGCTGGATGGCCAAGCTAAACGACACAAGTGTGCGGCACAAACACCTGGCCCATCCAGGAGTGGCAGCGCAGTGGCAGACAGGATGGCAGATATAAAAAATAGGCCCCAAACAGCACATGATGCAAAATAGAAAAAGAGGTGCAATGAGGTAGCTGTTTGACTAAGCTAAGCGAAACAAGTGTGCGACACAAACACCTGGCCCATCTAGGAGTGGCACTGCAGTGTCAGACAGTATGGCACTTAAAAAAACTAGTCCCCAAACAGCACATGATGCAAAGAAGAAAAAGATGTGGAAGATGGAATTGTTCTTGGGCCCTCCCACCCACCCTTATGTTGTATAAACAGTACATGCGCAATTTAACAAACCCATCATTTCAGCAACAGGGTCTGCCACACGACTGTGGCTGAAATTACTGGTTTGTTTGGGCCCCCACCAAAAAAAGGAAGCAATCAATCTCTCCTTGCACAAACTGGCTCTACAGAGGCAAGGTGTTGACCTCATCCTCACCCTCCAATTCCTCACCCTTTTCACTGTGTACATCCTTCTCCTCACAGAGTATTAATTCGTCCCCACTGGAATCCACCATCACAGGTCCCTGTATACTTTCTGGAGGCAATTGCTGGTAAACGTATTCCTGGAGGAATTTATAATTAATTTTGATGAACATCATCTTCACCACATTTAGTGGAAGTAACCTCCTACGCCGATCGCTGACAAGGTTACCGGCTGCACTAAACACTCTTTCGGGGTACACACTGGAGGGGGTTAAACTTAGGAAAAATAAAGCCAGTTTGTGCAAGGGCATCCAAATTGCCTCTTTTTCCTGCCAGTATACATACGGACTGACGTGCCTACATGGATGCTGTCACTCATACAATCCTCCACCATTCTTTCAATGGTGACAGAATCATATGCAGTGACAGTAGACATGTCAGTAATCATTGGCAGGTCCTTCAGTCCAGACCAGATGTCAGTTTTCACTCCTGACTGCCCTGCATCACCACCAGCGGGTGGGCTAGGAAATCTTATACTTTTCCTTGCAGCCCCAGTGGCGGGATAAATTGAAGGACGAGCTGTTGATGGGTCACGTTCTGCTTGAGTTGACAATTTACTAATCAGCAGGTCTTTGCACCTCTGCACATTTGTGTCTGCTGGAAAGAGAGATACAACGTAGGCTTTAAACCTAGGATCGAGCACGGTGGCCAAAATGTAGTGTTCTGATTTCAATAGATTGACCACCCTTGAATTCTGGCATAGCGAATGAAGGGTTCCATCCACAAGTCCCACATACTTTGCGGAATTGCTCTGTCTTAGCTCCTCCTTCAATTTCCCCAGCTGCTTCTGCAAAAGCCTGATGAGGGGAATGACCTGACTCAAGCTGGCAGTGTCTGAACTGACTTCACGTGTGGCAAGTTCGAAGGGTTGGAGAACCTTGCACAAGACAGAAATCATTCTCCACTGCGCTTGAGTCAGGTGCATTACCCCTCCTTTGCCTATATCGTAGGTGGATGTATAGGCTTGAAGAGGCCTTATAAAGCAGGTGCTGTCCACGCCCCACTCAGACCTCACAGACTGTGAGCACAAAAACCAGCACCGGATCCCCTGCCATGCACAGAGCCTATAACCACTGCACAGCAAAAGACCCGAACCGGAGTATCAGCTGCGCTCAGGTCACTCCACTAGCACTTGTCTCCCGGTTGCCATGACGACGTGGCAGCACAGGGCAGGAGACCCTAACAGTACCCCCCCTCTGACGAGGGGTCAAAGAACCCCTACCACCGGGTTTATCGGGGAACTGCGAGAAGAAAGAGCGTATCAGTCTGGGGGCATGAAGATCACAACTGCGCACCCACGACCGCTCCTCCGGGCCATACCCCTTCCAGTGCACCAAAAATGACAGCCGACCCCGAACCACCTTGGAGTCAAGAATCCTTTCAACAACAAACTCCCTCTGGCCACGTATCAGAAGAGGGGAAGGTCTTCCACTGGAAGAAGGATTACTAATCGCCCGTTTTAAAAGGGAACAATGAAATGTTTTATTGATACCCAAAGAACGGGGCAGATCTAACTGAAATGCCACCGGATTGATAACCCTGGTGATCTTATAAGGGCCGATGAACCGGGGGCCTAACTTATGAGATGGCTGTCTCAACTTCAAATTCTTGGTAGACAACCAGACGAAGTCTCCTAATTTGAAGCTGCAGGGTCTTTTCCGCTTATCAAAAACCCTTTTGGTCACTAATGACACAGACACAAGGGCTTTCTTCACTTTCCGCCAAATACCTCTAAGGACCGAAACCACAGAGGAACCACCAGGCGTGGAGTCCAGGGGGTCAAAAGAATTGGCCTTAGGATGATGCCCATACACACAAAGGAAGGGAGAGATCCCTGTAGCAGAGTGAGCCGCGTTGTTATAGGCAAACTCCGCCATGGACAGATGAGCAACCCAGTCAGTCTGACACTTGGAGACATAACACCTGAGGAACTGCTCCAAGGACTGGTTCACCCTTTCAGTCTGCCCATTAGACTGCGGATGGTAGCCCGACGACAAGCTGACAGAAATCTGGAGATCGGAACAAAATGCCCTCCAGAATTTGGCCGCAAACTGGGATCCGCGGTCAGAGACCACATCAAGTGGCAACCCGTGGAGACGCACAACATGCAGCATAAATAATTCAGACAGGCGTCTGGCCGATGGCAGCCCAACCAGTGGAACGAAGTGCGCCATCTTCGAAAACCTGTCAACGACAACCCAGATGGCTGTCATCCCCGAGGATTTGGGCAAGTCCACCACAAAATCCATTGAAATGTGGGTCCATGGCTTAGATGGGATAGAGAGTGGATGTAATGTGCCAACAGGAACCCCTCTAGGAGTCTTATTTCGGGCACAGATGTCACATGCCCGAACCCACTGATCCACATCCTTAGCCACCGAGGGCCACCACACCGCCCTAGATAGCAACTCCCGAGTTCTGGCAATACCCGGGTGACCTGCAGACTTCTTGGCATGGAATTCCAGGAACACTCGCTGTCTTAACCTAGGAGGCACAAACAAAAGACCTACCGGAAGGTCTGGAGGAGCCTGCTCCTGTGCTCTAAGGACTAATGATAAGAGGTCCTGGGTAATGCCCACTTTAATACATGATGGGGAAACAATGGGCAACGGCTCCTCGGTGGTCTCCTGGATTGGAGCAAAACTCTGCGAGAGCGCATCAGCCTTGATGTTTTTTGACCCAGGGCGATATGTTATCAAAAAATTAAAGCGAGCAAAAAACAAAGCCCATCGTGCCTGCCTGGCATTGAGATGCTTCGCTGACTCTAAATATGCCAGATTCTTATGGTCAGTGAGAATTGAGACCACAAACTTAGCCCCCTCAAGCCAGTGTCTCCACTCCTCGAGTGCATCCTTAATAGCCAACAATTCCCGGTTACCCACGTCATAATTCATCTCGGCAGGCGAAAATTTACGGGAAAAGTAAGCACAGGGATGAAGGCGATTATCAGACACTCCCATCTGAGAAAGCACTGCCCCAATACCCATCTCAGAGGCATCCACCTCCACCACAAAAGGACGCTCTGGATCTGGGTGTCGCAGCACCTTGGCCGAAACAAATGCCCTTTTGAGACGGGCAAAAGCCGCTTTAGCCTCACAAGACCAGTGAGCAACATCCGCCCCTTTCTTAGTGAGTGCCACCAAGGGCGCCACTATAGACGAAAATCCAGCGATAAATCGTCTATAAAAATTCGCAAAACCCAGGAAACGCTGAAGCGCCTTCAAACTAGTGGGCTGCACCCAATCCAGGACTGCCTGTACCTTGGAACCCTCCATTTGGAAACCTTCTGGGGAGATAATATATCCTAGAAATGCGATTTGCTGAACTTCAAATTCGCACTTCTCCAGCTTCGCCCCAAGCCGGTGGTCTCTGAGTTTCTGGAGGACTAAGCGTACATGCTTCCGATGTTCCTCCAGGGAATGGGAGAAGATTAGGATGTCATCTAAGTATACAACTAAGAATCTATCCAAATATTCCCTGAGCACATCATTCATGAAATCCTGGAAGACTGCCGAGGCATTACAGAGCCCAAAAGGCATCACCAAATATTCATAATGCCCTGAGTGGGTATTAAAGGCAGTCTTCCATTCATCCCCCTCTCTTATTCGGATTAGATTGTACGCACCGCGTAGGTCAATCTTAGAAAAAATGGTGGCAGTACGAAGCTGGTCAAACAAGACCGAAATGAGAGGCAGTGGGTATGAGTTTTTAGTCGTGATACGGTTCAATTCCCTGAAGTCGATGCAGGGTCGCAACGAACCGTCCTTTTTACCCACAAAGAAGAACCCCGACCCAACTGGAGACTGTGAAGGTCTGATAAATCCCTTAGCCAAGTTCTCCTGAATGTACTCTGCCATAGCCTGAGTCTCAGGACGTGACAGGGAGTACAACCTGCTCTTGGGAAGCTTAGCATTTGGCAACAAATCAATGGCACAGTCATAGGGGCGATGGGGAGGTAGTACCTCTGCAACTTTTTTGGAGAACACGTCCGCAAAATCTGCATAACACCCTGGCAATCCTGGCAAACTTAGCTGCGAGAGCCTGACTGGAAGGCTCAAGCAACTCCTGAAACAATCAGTACCCCAACTAAGAATCTCCCCAGAGACCCAGTCAAATTGAGGATTGTGGGCCCTTAACCAGGGTAACCCCAACACCAATGGGGCAAAAGTACAGACAGTCACATAAAAGGACAATTTTTCAGAGTGTGTGGCTCCAATAAACAAAGAAATCTGGCTAGTGCAAGAGGTAATTTTACCTTGGGATAATGGTTCCCCGTTTAACCCACAAATCTCAATTTCCGATGCCAAGGGTACTAAGGGAACAGAGTGTTTCAGGGCGAATTGGCGGTCCATAAAAACCCCGTCGGCCCCACTGTCCACAAAGGCCTCAGTCTTGACAGTTTGACCGAGGATCTTCAAGGTCACCGGAATGATAAAAGTCTTCTTGGGAAATTCTGACTTCTGGCCTGACAGGATATTTCCCATCACCCTCAGGCCCTGAAGTTTTCCGGCTTTTCTGGGCATGATACTACCACATGACCTTTATTCCCACAGTACAAACACAACCCCTGCTGTCTCCTCCGCGTCTTCTCACGCGAGGAGAGGCGGGTAGCCCCAATCTGCATAGGCTCCTCGGAAAATTCCTCAGAGTCTGAGGATCCCTTGGGAAGGAAGGAAATCTCAGTCTCCCTTTCAAGCCTACGCTCTCTCAGCCGTCTATCCACCCGGATGGATAACTGCATGAGCTGATCCAAGCTATCAGGCAAGGGATATTGTACCAGTTGGTCCTTTATCTGGTTAGAAAGACCTCTTCGGTACTGGTGTCTCAGGGCTGGGTCATTCCACTGGGTATCATGGGCCAACCTCCGAAACTCCGTACAGTAAACCTCAACTGGCCTTCGCCCTTGCTTAAGGATCGAAATCTGAGCCTCGGCTGAGGCCGTCTTGTCAGGGTCATCATACAACATGCCCAGTGCCGTAAAAAAAGCATCAACACTTTTAAGCGACGGACAGTCAGGCTGCAACCCATATGCCCAGACCTGTGGGTCTCCTTGTAGCAAGGAAATCACTATGCCCACCCGCTGAATCTCCGACCCAGAAGACTGAGGCCTAAGCCGGAAGTACAGCTTGCAGCTCTCCTTGAAACAAAAGAACTGCGAGCGATCTCCAGAAAAACGATCCGGGAGATTTACTTTCGGCTCCTTAACCCCTGCAGGTGCTGCTGCTGCGGGAGCTCCGCCAGCAGCCTGGGAGGTGTGCATTTTAATGGACAAATCATTAAATTGTCGAGTCAGGACCTGCACCTGATCGACCACCTGTTGCAACGTATTTTGAGGGGTATGCTCCATATTCCCACAAAATTTCAACAGGAGTATTAGGCTGCTGAATATGTTATGCACACCAGTGCCTGCAGGAAAGTACTGGTGTCAGGACTGTTATGCACTCCAGTGCCTGCAGGAATGTACTGGTGTTTGAACTGTTATGCAAAACAAATGGACTTACAGACAGACTGGGGAATATGACATAACGTACACAGAAGGTGATAGGGTAACAAAATACACACAAAGTGAACAGAGAAGCCCAGAGGCTAAGGAACTGGGTATCTCCCTTGTATTAGAACTGCTCAGATGAGAAAAGAAAGATGTTGTGTTTTAATACGTAGAGAACCCGAAATGCTGTTGCTAAGGGCAACAGCAAAACCCTAAAGGGTTACCAACGGGTGTGGCAGTAAACTCCTTGGTCAGAGATGGAATGATAGACACAAGGAGAGTCTCCACAATCCTAATTCTCACTTGCAGTGCACAGGTTCAGCTTACTGCCACTAAACTGACCCCTGACACCTAGCAAAGTGAGACAGGATTAGACAGGCAAGTCTTAGAATACAGCCGCAAACTTGCTAAGTTCACAGAGTAGTAACAGAACCCCAGCAAGCTAAACGACTGACTCCAGTCTTACTGCTAGGTCTGGATTGGCAGAGTGTAATACCAAATCCCCAGGCCTATTTGCAGTAAGCAACAAACAAATACAAAGCTACACAGTACGGGCTAACTTTCAGAAACTGACTAACCAACAAAGATTCAGCAGCATCTGCTTACCCTGAGAAGAGGCCTTATAAAGCAGGTGCTGTCCACGCCCCACTCAGACCTCACAGACTGTGAGCACAAAAACCAGCACCGGATCCCCTGCCATGCACAGAGCCTATAACCACTGCACAGCAAAAGACCCGAACCGGAGTATCAGCTGCGCTCAGGTCACTCCGCTAGCACTTGTCTCCCGGTTGCCATGACGACGTGGCAGCACAGGGCAGGAGACCCTAACATATATACTGGTGGTCACCACAATGCAGCACTGTAATACTATATACTGGTCACCACAATGCAGCACAGATATTGAGCACTGATCAGGAGAATAGAACTGCATCTGACACGGAGCTGCAAGATACAGCAATGGCCTACTGTACTATACTACTATATACTGGTGGTCACCACAATGCAGCACTGTACTACTGTATACTGGTCACCACAATACAGCACAGATATTGAGCACTGATCAGGATACTAGAAGTGACACAGAGCAGCAAGATACAGCAATAGCCTACTGTACTGTACTACTATATACTGGTGGTTACCATAATGCAGCACTGTACTACTATATACTGGTCACCGCAATGCAGCACAGATATTGAGCACTGATCAGGAGAATAGAACTGAGTCTGACATGGAGCTGCAAGATACAGCAATGGACTACTATACTACTATATACCGGTGGTCACCACAATGCAGCACTGTACTACTATATACTGGTCACCACAATGCAGCACAGATATTGAGCTCTTATCAGGAGAATAGAACTGAGTCTGACACGGAGCTGCAAGATACAGCAATGTACTAATGTACTGTACTACTATATACTGGTGGTCACCACAATGCAGCACAGATATTGATCACTGATCAGGATACTAGAAGTGACACAGAGCAGCAAGATACAGCAGTGGCCTACTGTACTGTACTACTATATACTGATGGTCACCACAATGCAGCACTGTACTACTATATACTGGTCACCACAATGCAGCACAAATATTGAGAACTGATCAGGAGAATAGAACTGTATCTGACATGGAGCTGCAAGATACAGCAATGGCCTACTGTACTGTACTACTATATACTGGTGGTCACCACAATGCAGCACTGTACTACTGTATACTGGTCACCACAATACAGCACAGATATTGAGCACTGATCAGGATACTAGAAGTGACACAGAGCAGCAAGATACAGCAATAGCCTACTGTACTGTACTACTATATACTGGTGGTTACCATAATGCAGCACTGTACTACTATATACTGGTCACTGCAATGCAGCACAGATATTGAGCACTGATCAGGAGAATAGAACTGAGTCTGACATGGAGCTGCAAGATACAGCAATGGACTACTGTACTGTACTGTACTACTATATACTGGTGGTCACCACAATGCATCACTGTACTACTATATAATGGTCACCACAATGCAGCACAGATATTGATCACTGATCAGGATACTAGAAGTGACACAGAGCTGCTAGATACAGCAATGGACTACCGTACTATACTACTATATACTGGTTGTCATCACAATGCAGCACTGTACTACTATATACTGGTCACCACAATGCAGCACAGATATTGAGCACTGCTCAGGATACAATAACTGAGTCTGACACGGAGCAGCAAGCTACAGCAATGGCCTACTGTACTACTATATACTGGTGGTCACCACAATGCAGCACTGTACTACTATATACTGGTGACCACAATGCAGCACAGATATTGAGCACTGATCAGGAGAATAGAACTGAATCTGACACGGAGCTGCAAAATACAGCAATGGCCTACTGTACAGTACTACTATATACTGGTGGTCACCACAATGCAGCACTGTACTACTATATACTGGTCACCACAATGCAGCACAGATATTGAGCTCTTATCAGGAGAATAGAACTGAGTCTGACACGGAGCTGCAAGATACAGCAATGTCCTACTGTACTGTACTACTAAATACTGGTGGTCACCACAATGCAGCACTGTACTACTATATACTGGTCACCACAATGCAGCACAGATATTGAGCACTGATCAGGAGAATAGAACTGAGTCTGACACAGAGCTGCTAGATACAGCAATAGACTACTGTACTGTACTGTACTACTATATACTGGTAGTCACCACAATGCAGCACTGTACTACTATTTACTGGACACCATGATTCAGCACAGATATTGAGCACTGATCAGGAGAACAGAACTGAGTCTGACACGGAGCTGCAAGACACAGCAATGGACTACTGTACTGTACTACTATATACTGGTGGTCACCACAATGCAGCACTGTACTACTATATACTGTTCACCACAATGCAGCACATATATTGATCACTGATCAGGATACTGGAAGTGACACAGAGCTGCAAGAAACAGCAATGGCCTACTGTACTGTACTACTATATACTGGTTGTCATCACAATGCAGCACTGTACTACTATATACTGGTCACCACAATGCAGCACATATATTTAGCACTGATCAGGATACTATAACTGAGTCTGACACGGAGCTTCAAGCTACAGCAATGGCCTACTGTACTACTATATACTGGTGGTCACCATAATGCAGCACTGTACTACTATATACTTGTCACCACAATGCAGCACAGATATTGAGCACTGATCAGGAGAATATAACTGAATCTGACACAGAGCTGCAAAATACAGCTATGGCCTACTATACTGTACTACTATATACTGGTGGTCACCACAATGCAGCACTTTACTACTATATACTGGTCACTACAATGCAGCACAGATTTTGAGCACTGATCAGGAGAATAGAACTGAGTCTGACATGGAGCTGCAAGATACAGCAATGGCCTACAGTACTGTACTACTCTATACTGGTGGTCACCACAATGCAGCACTGTACTACTATATACTGGTCACCACTATGCAGTACAGATATTGAGCACTGATCAAGAGAATAGAACTGAGTCTGACATGGAGCTGCAAGATACAGCAATAGACTACTGTACTGTACTACTATATATTGGTGGTCACCACAATGCAGCACTGTACTACTATATACTGGTCACCGCAATGCAGCACAGATATTTATCACTGATCAGGATACTAGAAGTGACACAGAGCTGCAAGATACAGCAATGGCCTACTGTACTGTATTACTATATACTGGTGGTCACCACAATGCAGCATTGTACTACTATATACTGGTCACCACAATGCAGCACAGATATTGAGCACTGATCAGGAGAATAGAACTGGGTCTGACACAGAGCTGCAACATACAGTAATGGACTACTGAACTGTACTACTATATACTGGTGGTCATCACAATGCAGCACTGTGCTGTTATATAATGATCACCACAATGCAGCACAGATATTGAGCACTGATCAGGATACTAGAACTGAGTCTGACACGGAGCAGCAAGATACAGCAATGGCCTACTGTACTGCACTACTATATACTGGTGTTCACCACAATGCAGCACTGTACTACTATATACTGGTCACCACAATGCAGCGCAGATATTGAGCACTGATCAGGATACTAAAACTGAGTCTGACACAGAGCTGCAAGATACAGCAATGGCCTACTGTACTGTACTACTATATACTGGTGGTCATTACAATGCAGCACACTGAGCACAGATATTGAGCTTTTCAGGCAGAGAACGTAGCCATGTCCTCTCCACTCAATCGACAATGCACGAGTGAAAATGGCGGCGACGCGTGTCTTTTTATATGGAATCCAAATCTCGCGAGAATCCGACAGCGGGATTTTGACGTTTTCCCCCGTTCGGGTTTTGCGTGTTAGGCGTGAAGAACCGAGGCTACCTCGGACCCGTGTAAACCATGTGAAGTTCGGTGGGGTTCGGATCTCGATGAACCGAATCCGCTCATCTCTAATAATTATATATATATATATATATATATATATACTACACTGCTCAAAAAAATAAAGAGAACACTTAAACAACACAATATAACTACAAGTCAATCACACTTCTGTGAAATCAGACTGTCCACTTAGGAAGCAACACTGATTGACAGTCAATTTCACATGCTGTTGTGCAAATGGAATAGACATCAGGTGGAAATTATAGGTAATTAGCAAGACACCCACAATAAAGGAGTTGTTCTGCAGGTGGTGACCACAGACCACTTCTCAGCTCCTATGCTTTCTGGCTGATGTTTTGGTCACTTTTGAAAGCTGGTAGTGCTTTCACTCTAGGGATAGCATGAGACGGTGTCTACAACCCACACAAGTGGCTAAGGTAGTGCAGCTCATCCAGGATGGCACATCAATGCGAGTTGTGGCAAGAAGGTTTGCTGTGTCTGTCAACGTAGTGTCCAGAGCATGGAGGCACTACCAGGCGACAGGCCAGTACTTCAGGAGACGTGGAGGAGGCCGTAGGAGGGCAACAACCCAGCAGCAGGACCGCTACCTCCGCCTTTGTGCAAGGTGGAACAGGAGGATCACTGCCAGAGCCCTGCAAAATGACCACCAGCAAGCCACAAATGTGCATGTGTCTACTCAAACAATCAGAAACAGACTCCATGAGGGTGGTATGAGGGCCCGACGTCCACAGGTGGGGGTTGTGCTTACAGCCCAACACCGTGCAGGACGTTTGGTATTTGCCAGAGAACACCAAGATTGGCAAATTCGCCACTGGTGCCCTCTGCTCTTCACAGCTGAAAGCATGTTCTCACTGAGGGGTCTGGGACTCCAGGTCGACAACAAAAAGGTCGACACACCTTAGGTCGACGCCAATTGGTCGGCACTCCTTAGGTCGACATGGACAAAAGGTCGACATGGACAAAAGGTCGTCAGGAACAAGGCCGACATGGAAAAAGGTCGACATGAACTTTGTATGTTTTTTTGGTGTCGTTTTCTCCGTAGAGTGACCGGGAACCCCAATTAGTGCTTCGTTCGCCATGCTTCAGGCATGGTGCCTTCGCTTCGCTCGGCACAGATTACCGTTCCAATCGTAGTCCACGTGGATCGTTAAGTATGAAAAGGTTCCAAAAAAGAAAAATATTGTAAAAAAACTCATGTCGACCTTTTTCCATGTCGACCGTGTTCCTGTCGACCTTTTGTCCATGTCGACCTTTTGCCCATGTCGACCTAAGGTGTGTCGACCAATTGGCGTCGACCTAAGGTGTGTCGACCTTTTTGTTGTCGACCTGGAGTCCGGATACCCTCACTGGGCACATGTGACAGACGTGACAGTCTAGAGATGCCAAGGAGAACATTCTGCTGCCTGTAACATCCTCCAGCATGACCGGTTTGGCAGTGGGTCAGTAATGGTGTGGGGTGGCATTTCTTTGGGGGGCCGCACAGTCCTCCATGTGCTCGCCAGAGGTAGCCTGACTGCCATTAGGTACCGAGATGAGATCCTCAGACCCCTTGTGAGACCATATGCTGGTGCGGTTGGCCCTGGGTTCATCCTAATGCAAGACAATGCTAGACCTCATGTGGCTGGAGTGCGTCAGCAGTTCCTGCAAGACGAAGGCATTGATGCTATGGACTGGCCCACCCGTTCACCAGACCTGAATCCAATTGAGCACATCCGGGACATCATGTCTCGCTTCATCCACCACAGACTGCCCAGGAGTTGGCGGATGCTTTAGTCCAGGTCTGGGAGGAGATCCCTCAGGAGACCATCTGCCACCTCATCAGGAGCATGCCCAGGTGTTGTAGGGAGGTCATACAGGCACGTGGAGGCCACACACACTACTGAGTCTCATTTTGACTTGTTTTAAGGACATTACATCAAAGTTAGATCAGCCTGTAGTGTGTTTTTCCACTTTAATTTTGAGTGTGACTCCAAATTCAGACCTCCATGGGTTAATAAATTTGATTTCCATTGATAATTTTTGTGTGATTTTGTTGTCAGCACATTCAACTATGTAAAGAACAAAGTATTTAATAAGAATATTTCATTCATTCAGATCTAGGATGTGTTATTTTAGTGTTCCCTTTCGTGTTTTGGTTTTGGATCTGGATGATTTTTGAAAAAAAACGTAAAAACAGCTAAAATCACAGAACTTGTGGGTAATTTTGCTCTTACGGTATTATTAACCTCAATAACATTCATTTCCACTCATTTCCAGTCTATTCTGAACACTGAACACCTCACAATATTGTTTTTATGCCTTAAATTTGCACCGAGGTGGCTGTATGACTAAGCTAAGCGACACAAGTGTGCGGCACAAACCTCTGTCCCATCTAGGAGTGGCACTGCAGTTGCAGACAAGATGGCACTATTCAAAAACTAGGCCCCAAACAGCACATGATGCAAAGAAGAAAAGGAGGTGCAATTAGGTAGCTGGATGGCCAAGCTAAACGACACAAGTGTGCGGCACAAACACCTGGCCCATCCAGGAGTGGCAGCGCAGTGGCAGACAGGATGGCAGATATAAAAAATAGGCCCCAAACAGCACATGATGCAAAATAGAAAAAGAGGTGCAATGAGGTAGCTGTTTGACTAAGCTAAGCGAAACAAGTGTGCGACACAAACACCTGGCCCATCTAGGAGTGGCACTGCAGTGTCAGACAGTATGGCACTTAAAAAAACTAGTCCCCAAACAGCACATGATGCAAAGAAGAAAAAGATGTGGAAGATGGAATTGTTCTTGGGCCCTCCCACCCACCCTTATGTTGTATAAACAGTACATGCGCAATTTAACAAACCCATCATTTCAGCAACAGGGTCTGCCACACGACTGTGGCTGAAATTACTTGTTTGTTTGGGCCCCCACCAAAAAAAGGAAGCAATCAATCTCTCCTTGCACAAACTGGCTCTACAGAGGCAAGGTGTTGACCTCATCCTCACCCTCCAATTCCTCACCCTTTTCACTGTGTACATCCTTCTCCTCACAGAGTATTAATTCGTCCCCACTGGAATCCACCATCACAGGTCCCTGTATACTTTCTGGAGGCAATTGCTGGTAAACGTATTCCTGGAGGAATTTATAATTAATTTTGATGAACATCATCTTCACCACATTTAGTGGAAGTAACCTCCTACGCCGATCGCTGACAAGGTTACCGGCTGCACTAAACACTCTTTCGGGGTACACACTGGAGGGGGTTAAACTTAGGAAAAATAAAGCCAGTTTGTGCAAGGGCATCCAAATTGCCTCTTTTTCCTGCCAGTATACATACGGACTGACGTGCCTACATGGATGCTGTCACTCATACAATCCTCCACCATTCTTTCAATGGTGACAGAATCATATGCAGTGACAGTAGACATGTCAGTAATCATTGGCAGGTCCTTCAGTCCAGACCAGATGTCAGTTTTCACTCCTGACTGCCCTGCATCACCACCAGCGGGTGGGCTAGGAAATCTTATACTTTTCCTTGCAGCCCCAGTGGCGGGATAAATTGAAGGACGAGCTGTTGATGGGTCACGTTCTGCTTGAGTTGACAATTTACTAATCAGCAGGTCTTTGCACCTCTGCACATTTGTGTCTGCTGGAAAGAGAGATACAACGTAGGCTTTAAACCTAGGATCGAGCACGGTGGCCAAAATGTAGTGTTCTGATTTCAATAGATTGACCACCCTTGAATTCTGGCATAGCGAATGAAGGGTTCCATCCACAAGTCCCACATACTTTGCGGAATTGCTCCGTCTTAGCTCCTCCTTCAATTTCCCCAGCTGCTTCTGCAAAAGCCTGATGAGGGGAATGACCTGACTCAAGCTGGCAGTGTCTGAACTGACTTCACGTGTGGCAAGTTCGAAGGGTTGGAGAACCTTGCACAAGACAGAAATCATTCTCCACTGCGCTTGAGTCAGGTGCATTACCCCTCCTTTGCCTATATCGTAGGTGGATGTATAGGCTTGAATGGCCTTTTGCTGCTCCTCCATCCTCTGAAGCATATACAGTGTTGAATTCCACCTCATTACCACCTCTTGCTTCAGTTGATGGCAGGGCAGGTTCAGGAGCATTTGCTGGTGCTCCAGTCTTCGGCACACAGTGGCAAAATGCCGAAAGTGGCCCACAATTTTTCGGGCCACCGACAGCACCTCCATCACACCCCTGTCATTTTTCAAAAAATTCTGCACCACCAACTTAATTGTATGTGCAAAACATGGGACATGCTGGGATTTGCCGATGTAATGCACGCACAATATTGGTAGCGTTGTCCGATATCACAAATCTCCAGGAGAGTCCAATTGGGGTATTCCATTCTGCAATGATGTTACTCAGTTTCCGTAAGAGGTTGTCAGCTGTGTGCCTCTTACGGAAAGCGGTGATACATAGCGTAGCCTGTCTAGGAACGAGTTGGCATTTGCGAGATGCTGCTACTGTTGCAGCTGCTGTTGTTGTTGCTGCGGGAGGGAATACATCTACCCAGTGGGCTGTCACAGTCATATAGTTCTTAGTCTGTCCTGTTCCACTTGTCCACATGTCCGTGGTTAAGTGGACACTGGATACAACTGCATTTTGTAGGACACTGGTGACTCTTTTTCTGACGTCTGTGTACATTCTTGGTATTGCCTCCCTAGAGAAGTGGAACCTAGATGGGATTTGATACCGGGCACACAGTACCTCAAATAATTCTCTAAGTCCCACTAAACTAAAGGCGGATACCGGGCACACGTCTAACACCAACATAGCTGTCAAGGCCTCAGTTATCCGCTTTGCAAAAGGATGACTGCTGTCATATTTAATCTTCCTCACAAAGGACTGTTGGACAGTCAATTGCTTACTGGAAGTAGTACAACTGGTCTTCCGACTTCCCCTCTGGGATGACAATCAACTCCCAGCAGCAACAACAGCAGCGGCAACAGCAGGTGTACCACTCAAGGATCCTCCAGAGGAATCCCGGTTAGGAGAGGACTCCTCAGTCTTGACAGTGACATGGCCTGCAGGACTACTGACGTTCCTGACTGAGGAGGAAGTTGACAATGAGGGAGTTGGTGGTGTGGCTTGCAGGAGCTTGGGTACAGGAGGAAGAAGGGATTTAGGTGTCAGTGGACTGCTTACGCTCTTACCCAAAGTTTCACAACTTGACACTGACTTATGATGTATGCGCTGCAGGTGACGTATAAGGGAGGATGTTCCTAGGTGGTTAACATCCTTACCCCTACTTAGTACAGATTGACAGAAGCAACAGATGGCTTGACACCTGTCAAGCCATTATGTTTCTGGAGTTATATAACAAAATATGTGGCACAGGAATGACTGGAATGACTGATGGCCAGGACACTACCACTGGTCTGATGCAGCACAACACAGAAACACTGTAAGGGACTTGTTGTTGTTGTTGTTGTTGTTGTTGTTGTTATTATTATTATACGGCAGCAGTGGACATATAGCAGCAGCGTATACCACTGTGACTGCCTGGTCACTGGAATGACTGAATGCCAGGACACTACCACTGGTCTGATGCAGCACAACACAACAACACTGTAAGGAACTTGTTGTTGTTATTATTATTATTATTATTATTATTATTATTATTATTATACGGCAGCAGTGGACATATAGCAGCAGCATATACCACTGTGACTGCCTCGTCACTGGAATGACTGATGGCCAGGACAGTACTACTGGTCTGATGCACCACAACACAACAACACTGTAAGGGACTTATACAGCTACACTGGATATATGGCAGCAGAGGACACAACCACTGTGACTGGTCACTTGACTGATGCTGCACAAGACACTTCCCCTGGTCTAATGCAGGACAACACAGCACCACTGAAAGGGACTTTTACAGCTACACTGGATATATGGCAGCAGAGGACACCACCACTGTGACTGGTCACTGGACTGATGCACAAGAGACTTCCCCTGGTCTAATGCAGGACAACTCAGCAAAAATGCAAGCCAGCAGCACTGGGGACATATAGCAGCAGAGGACACCAACACTGTGACTGGCTGGAATGATGCAGCACAATACACTGAGTACACTGGACTGGACTGAGCAGCACAACACAGCACAAGACTCGCCACCCCACTTTCCCGCCCACACAGACACTGAGGACACGTCCTATCAATACACTCTCCGAGACTGGAGTGAAAATGGCCATGATGTGCGGCTCCTTATATGGGATCCAAATCCCGTGAGAATCCGACAGCGGGATGATGACGTTTGCCTCGTTCGGGTTTCCGAGTCAAGCTGGAAAACCCGAGCCTGACTCGGATCTGGATTCGGGTAGGGAGGTTCGGTAGGGTTCGGATCTCAGGAATCCGAACTCGCTCATCTCTAATATATATATATATATATATATATATATATACACAAGGAAGATGCGGCACTCTGGGCTTGAATAATTTCCACAAAACTCCGATATTTTGCAGCAACGTTTCAGTAGACACACCTACTGTCGTCAGGCTTTAATAAAGAATAAAACATAATGTACATACCTTTATAGTCACCCTGTGTGCATTCCCGCCGGCTCATGCTGGGACCACTCAACCGCCGAGCCGCATGGAAGATGACTATAAAGGTATGTACATTATGTTTTATTCTTTATTAAAGCCTGACGACAGTAGGTGTGTCTACTGAAACGTTGCTGCAAAATATCGGAGTTTTGTGGAAATTATTCAAGCCCAGAGTGCCGCATCTTCCTTGTGTATATTTATCCTTTATGATGGCACCGGCTGCAGATAAGCATTTGTATTGGGAGTGCCAGACCTTGCATTGAATATATATATATATATATATATATATATACAAACAAAGAACCCAGCACTCACCAAAGTAAACTCACTTATCCTCAACAATTCAATAAATAAATGATGGGGGTTTAGTTGGTGGATTGGCCAATGCACGGAAGCCTGCATACCGATTTTCAAGGTACCCCACCTTCATGCAGGTCCTACACTATCACAGAGTCTTATATATATATATACTGTGTATAGATAGATAGATAGATAGATAGATAGATAGATAGATAGATAGATACTGTATACATTTATCTCCATATGTTAAAGTTAGTGCCCAAATCATACTACCAGCAGTGCATCAGCCAGGCTGGCAGCCAGCAGGACTCTCCTCATCTCAGGAGGGGATCAGTCACCCTGCCAGGATCGGGCCACCTTCATGGAGCAGCCTGCTCGGGAGATAACACTGCACTGCTTCCTCCTAAATTCAAGGTTTCTGTCAGGGTGCGCGCCGCACGGTGATGCCGGGGTGGCGCCTTTGTGATGTCTAATGTCCTGACATTGCTGTGTATGCGCCACGGTGCAGGGAGGCCAGGGCTAGTGAGCGCTTCCATTGCGCTGCTATGAGTGCACACAGTGCTGCGGGAGGAGGTGAAGAGGAGAGGCCGCGGCCGGGGAATGAGCCTCCTCGGATGGCATTTGTAAAAGCTGCTGTAGCAGGAAAATATATTTCTCTGACGTCCTAAGTGGATGCTGGGGACTCCGTCAGGACCATGGGGAATAGCGGCTCCGCAGGAGACAGGGCACAAAAGTAAAAGCTTTAGGATCAGGTGGTGTGCACTGGCTCCTCCCCCTATGACCCTCCTCCAAGCCTCAGTTAGGTTTTTGTGCCCGGCCGAGAAGGGTGCAATCTAGGTGGCTCTCCTAAAGAGCTGCTTAGAGTAAAAGTTGTATTAGGTTTTTTATTTTCAGTGAGTCCTGCTGGCAACAGGCTCACTGCAACGAGGGACTTAGGGGAGAAGAAGTGAACTCACCTGCGTGCAGGATGGATTGGCTTCTTAGGCTACTGGACACTAGCTCCAGAGGGACGATCACAGGTACAGCCTGGATGGGTCACCGGAGCCGCGCCGCCGACCCCCTTGCAGATGCTGAAGAGAGAAGAGGTCCAGAAATCGGCGGCTGAAGACTTCTCAGTCTTCATGAGGTAGCGCACAGCACTGCAGCTGTGCGCCATTGCTCTCAGCACACTTCACACCAACGGTCACTGAGGGTGCAGGGCGCTGGGGGGGGCGCCCTGGGCAGCAATGAAAATACCTATACTGGCTAAAAATACATCACATATAGCCTCTGGGGCTATATGGATGTATTTAACCCCTGCCAGGTTGTCAGAAAAACGGGAGAAGAAGCCCGCCGAAAAGGGGGCGGGGCCTATTCTCCTCAGCACACAGCGCCATTTTCCCTCACAGAACTGCTGGTGGGAAGGCTCCCAGGCTCTCCCCTGCACTGCACTACAGAAACAGGGTTAAAACAGAGAGGGGGGGCACTTATTTGGCGATATGATTATATATTAAGATGCTATAAGGGGAAAACACTTATATAAAGGTTGTCCCTGTATAATTATAGCGTTTTGGTGTGTGCTGGCAAACTCTCCCTCTGTCTCCCCAAAGGGCTAGTGGGGTCCTGTCCTCTATCAGAGCATTCCCTGTGTGTGTGCTGGGTGTCGGTACGTGTGTGTCGACATGTATGAGGACGATGTTGGTGAGGAGGCAGAGCAATTGCCTGTAATGGTGATGTCACTCTCTAGGGAGTCGACACCGGAATGGATGGCGTATTTAGGGAATTACGTGATAATGTCAACACGCTGCAAGGTCGGTTGACGACATGAGACGGCCGGCAAACAAATTAGTACCTGTCCAGGCGTCTAAAACACCGTCAGGGGCTTTAAAACGCCCATTTACCTCAGTCGGTCGACACAGACACAGACAGGGACACTGACCCCAGTGTCGACGGTGAAGAAACAAACGTATTTTCCTTTAGGGCCACACGTTACATGTTAAGGGCAATGAAGGAGGTGTTACATATTTCTGATACTACAAGTACCACAAAAAAGGGTATTATGTGGGGTGTGAAAAAACTACCTGTAGTTTTTCCTGAATCAGATAAATTAAATGAAGTGTGTGATGATGCGTGGGTTTCCCCCGATAGAAAATTATTGGCGGTATACCCTTTCCCGCCAGAAGTTATGGCGCGTTGGGAAACATCCCTTAGGGTGGATAAGGCGCTCACACGCTTATCAAAACAAGTGGCGTTACCGTCTCCAGATACGGCCGCCCTCAAAGAGCCAACTGATAGGAGGCTGGAAAATATCCTAAACAGTATATACACACATACTGGTGTTATACTGCGACCAGCGATCACCTCAGCCTGGATGGGCAGCGCTGGGGTGGCTTGGTCGGATTCCCTGACTGAAAATATTGATACCCTTGACATGGACAGTATTTTATTGACTATAGAGGGCAAAAGGCCAGTCATATCTGCCCAGGGATAGAGGAAAGGGAAGAAGACTGCAGCAGGCAGCCCATTCCCAGGAACAGAAGCCCTCCACCGCTTCTGCCAAGTCCTCAGCATGACGCTGGGGCCGTACAAACAGGTGCGGTGGGGGGTCGTCTCAAGAGTTTCAGCACGCAGTGGGCTCACTCGCAAGTGGACCCCTGGATCCTACAAGTAGTATCCCAGGGGTACAAATTGGAAATTCGAGACGTCTCCCCCTCGCAGGTTCCTGAAGTTTGCTTTACCAACGTCTCCCTCCGACAGGGAGGCAGTATTGGAAACAATTCACAAGCTGTATTCCCAGCAGGTGATAATCAAAGTACCCCTCCTACAACAAGGAAAGGGGTATTATTCCACACTATATTGTGGTACTGAAGCCAGATGGCTCGGTGAGACCTATTCTAAATCTGAAATATTTGAACACTTACATACAAAGGTTCAAATCAAGATGGAGTCACTCAGAGCAGTGATAGCGAACCAGGAAGAAGGGGACTATATGGTGTCCCTGGACATCAGGGATGCTTACCTCCATGTCCCAATTTGCCCTTCTCACCAAGGGTACCTCAGGTTTGTGGTACAGAACTGTCACTATCAGTTTCAGACGCTGCCGTTTGGATTGTCCACGGCACCCCGGGTCTTTACCAAGGTAATGGCCGAAATGATGATTCTTCTTCAAAGAAAATGGACGATCACCTGATAAGGGCAAGGTCCAGAGAACAGTTGGAGGTCGGAGTAGCACTATCTCAAGTAGTTCTACGACAGCACGGGTGGATTCTAAATATTCCAAAATCGCAGCTGTTTCCGACGACACGTCTACTGTTCCTAGGGATGATTCTGGACACAGTCCAGAAAAGGGTGTTTCTCCCGGAGAAGAAAGCCAGGGAGTTATCCGAGCTAGTCAGGAACCTCCTAAAACCAGGAAAAGTGTCAGTGCATCATTGCACAAGGGTCCTGGGAAAAATGGTGGCTTCTTACGAAGCGATTCCATTCGGCAGATTTCACGCAAGAACTTTTCAGTGGGATCTGCTGGAAAAATGGTCCGGATCGCATCTTCAGATGCATCAGCGGATAACCCTGTCTCCAAGGACAAGGGTGTTTCTTCTGCGGTGGCTGCAGAGTGCTCATCTACTAAAGGGCCGCAGATTCGGCATTCAGGACTGGGTCCTGGTAACCACGGATGCCAGCCTGAGAGGCTGGGGAGCAGTCACACAGGGAAAAAATTTCCAGGGAGTGTGATCAAGTCTGGAGACTTCTCTCCACATAAATATACTGGAGCTAAGGACAATTTACAATGCTCTAAGCTTAGCAAGACCTCTGCTTCAAGGTCAGCCGGTATTGATCCAGTGGGACAACATCACGGCAGTCGCCCACGTAAACAGACAGGGCGGCACAAGAAGCAGGAGGGCAATGGCAGAAACTGCAAGGATTCTTCGCTGGGCGGAAAATCATGTGATAGCACTGTCAGCAGTGTTCATTCCGGGAGTGGACAACTGGGAAGCAAACTTCCTCAGCAGGCACGACCTCCACCCGGGAAAGTGGGGACTTCATCGGGAAGTCTTCCACATGATTGTGAACCGTTGGGAAAGACCAAAGGTGGACATGATGGCGTCCCGCCTGAACAAAAAACTGGACAGGTATTGCGCCAGGTCAAGAGACCCTCAGGCAATAGCGGTGGACGTTCTGGTAACACCGTGGGTGTACCAGTCGGTGTATGTGTTCCCTCCTCTGCTTCTCATACCCAAGGTACTGAAAATTATAAGGCGTAGAGGAGTAAGAACTATACTCGTGGCTCCGGATTGGCCAAGAAGGACTTGGTACCCGGAACTTCAAGAAATGCTCACAGAGGACTCATGGCCTCTGCCGCTAAGAAGGGACTTGCTTCAGCAAGTACCATGTCTGTTTCCAAGACTTACCGCGGCTGCGTTTGACGGCATGGCGGTGGAACGCCGGAACCTAAGGGAAAAAGGCATTCCGGAAGAGGTCATTCCTACCCTGGTCAAAGCCAGGAAGGAGGTGACCGCACAACATTATCACCACATGTGGCGAAGATATGTTGCATGGTGTGAGGCCAAGAAGGCCCCCACGGAGGAATTTCAACTCGGTCGATTCCTGCATTTCCTACAAACAGGAGTGTCTATGGGCCTCAAATTGGGGTCCATTAAGGTTCAAATTTCGGCCCTGTCGATTTTCTTCCAAAAAGAATTGGCTTCAGTTCCTGAAGTCCAGAAGTTTGTCAAGGGAGTGCTGCATATACAACCCCCTTTTGTGCCTCCAGTGGCACTGTGGGATCTCAACGTAGTTCTGGGATTCCTCAAATCACATTGGTTTAAACCGCTCAAATCTGTGGATTTGAAATATCTCACATGGAAAGTGACCATGCTGTTGGCCCTGGCCTTGGCCAGGCGAGTGTCAGAATTGGCGGCTTTGTCTCACAAAAGCCCATATCTGATTGTCCATTCGGACAGGGCAGAGCTGCGGACTCGTCCCCAGTTTCTCCCTAAGGTGGTGTCAGCGTTTCACCTGAACCAGCTTATTGTGGTACCTGCGGCTACTGGGGACTTGGAGGACTCCAAGTTGCTAGATGTTGTCAGGGCCCTGAAAATATAGGTTTCCAGGACGGCTGGAGTCAGGAAAACTGACTTGCTGTTATCCTGTATGCACCCAACAAACTGGGTGCTCTTGCTTCTAAGCAGACGATTGCTAGTTGGATGTGTAGTACAATTCAGCTTGCACATTCTGTGACAGGCCTGCCACAGCCAAAATATGTAAATGCCCATTCCACAAGGAAGGTGGGCTCATCTTGGGCGGCTGGCCGAGGGGTCTCGGCTTTACAACTTTGCCGAGCTGCTACTTGGTCAGGGGCAAACACGTTGAAAAATTCTACAAATTTGATACCCTGGCTGAGGAGGACCTGGAGTTCTCTCATTCGGTGCTGCAGAGTCATCCGCACTCTCCCGCCCGTTTGGGAGCTTTGGTATAATCCCCATGGTCCTGACGGAGTCCCCAGCATCCACTTAGGACGTCAGAGAAAATAAGAATTTACTTACCGATAATTCTATTTCTCGTAGTCCGTAGTGGATGCTGGACGCCCATCCCAAGTGCGGATTGTCTGCAATACTTGTACATAGTTATTGTTACAAAAATCGGGTTATTATTGTTGTGAGCCATCTTTTCAGAGGCTCCGCTGTTATCATGCTGTTAACTGGGTTCAGATCACAGGTTGTACAGTGTGATTGGTGTGGCTGGTATGAGTCTTACCCGGGATTCAAAATCCTTCCTTATTGTGTACGCTCGTCCGGGCACAGTATCCTAACTGAGGCTTGGAGGAGGGTCATAGGGGGAGGAGCCAGTGCACACCACCTGATCCTAAAGCTTTTACTTTTGTGCCCTGTCTCCTGCGGAGCCGCTATTCCCCATGGTCCTGACGGAGTCCCCAGCATCCACTACGGACTACGAGAAATAGAATTATCGGTAAGTAAATTCTTATTTTTCCTCTCTACAGCAGCACAGCAGATTCTTTTGGGCCTATTTTGATGGGGGCCTGGAGCTGCAGCTCCACCTGCACCATTGTTAATCTGGCCCTGCCTTTCCTACAATCTCACATGCTTCATTTGCATTTCTATAGCGAACGTCCAGGTTGTATAATTCTGTGCAACTTTTTGCTTGATAAAAATCATTATGGGTGTAGCTCATGTACTGTATGCATGGTGATCAGAGGCATAATTGTACATCTTCTGTGCTCTAATCTGATGTTTTTCTATTATACTGCACTGAAAGACTCATTACCTGTGGGAAATAAATGATGCGTGTACAGGCATGATGATGTTGCAGAGTTTCTGTATATACCAGCGGATGCTGAAGACTATGAATAGCCCATTTTCTGGGATCTAGTCAAGACTCCAACGGTCAGGATCCTGGCAGTTGGAATACTGACGCTGGAATCCTGACACTGCTCGAAATGCCAGTGCCGGCATCCTGACAGGGATCACAATCCCGGCACCCCAGAATGCCAAACGATGGGATCCCAAACGAGCGTTTACTGGAGCTGCGCTCTGTTAAGCTGCGCGGGGAGGAGGGGGGAGGGGGAGGTTTAGGCTGCAGGAGAAGGGTAAGAGTTAGGCTTCACAAGCTGTGGGGACGGGGATTTAGGTTTAGGCACCACTGGGGAGGGTTGGGGTTAGGCTGCGGGTGAGGGAGTGATAGGTTTAGGCTGTGAGAGGGGGGGTAAGATTTAGGCACTACCGGGGAGGGTAGGCTGCAGGGGAGGGAGGGTTAGGTTTCGGCTACAGAAAGGGAGGGTTAGGGTTAGGGGAGCATTGGGGGAGGTAAGTATACTTACCTAGCCCCTGTCAGGATTCTAAGCATCAGGATTCCGCTGTCGGTCTTCTGACCGCTGGCATCCCAAACTCTGGCATATTGTACCCCCTGGACTTTACCAGTGGTGTAGTTTTACTGAAGATAAAACAGGTACAGCCATATTCACTGTTATGGTGTGTACACACAGTGAGATTTTTTCTTTTGATTTTGACTATATAGTCAAAATCGCAAGAAAAGTTAGTGCAAATCGCAAGGTGTTATGCTACTTGCAATCCCGATTCGATCCCGATGCGCGGTCCCGCCAGGTCGGTATCGCCAGAAAAGATAGACTGTGCAGGCAAGTCAATCCTTGCTAGATCGGTGTACTATCTGGTTCATCTCACATGTCAATAACATCTCACATAAGCCAAAATCTCACATAAGCCAAAATCGTAAGCACGCATAGTCAATATCTGAAGAAAGGTTAGTCAAAATCGGTGGTGCTGGGCTACGGGGAGTTCAGGGGAAATCGCAAAGTGAAAATCGGGCATAGCAAGGATCTCACCGTGTGTACACACCCTTACATACACTGTTAGATGGTGTGGAGCGGGGTGTCACACTGCACACCAGCTGGTGAGTGTATCTCGGTACACGGAGGCGATGCAGAATGCTGGAACAGCATCTAAAAGAGCAGGTAATCGCATGTCTCACTGGATCTAAGTGCACGTCTCTTCCACAGTCCCAAAATTGCTCTGTACATGCCAACTATAAACTCATTGGCCATCTTGATAAAACAAATGAAGTTTCCCTGTAGGAGAAACAACACGGAGTCTGCACAGTAGCACACTCCACTTTCAACAGAGGGGGGCAGTTTTGATGTTCAGTGTTGGTTGATGTATTAGTGATATTTCCACTGACTTTGTTAAGAGATGCTGATGTGGCAGGTACTCAATTCTGGCTAACAGTCAGCTTCCTTGCATCAGCTATTTCTGAGATTTCCTCTAGCTGAGAGTTTTTTCATTAATTTAGGGGTAATCGTATATTTTAAGGCATTAGGTAATGAGGTAAAGTTTTGATTTTGAGGAAAATTAAAGGATTAATGCTTGGACATACTAAGAGCTTAAATGTCAGTTTAAGGAACCAATGATGATAATGCTTGACAGACTGCATCAGTGCACACACCACAAACAGAAATTGCATCAGCTTCTACCAAACTGGGATGCTGCAACACATTTGCAAACATGTCTGACAATAGCAATGGCTGGAGCAACACTTGATTGCCGACATTATACCCTTAAACCATTTGCTCACATGCAAGTTTTGCATGAGCAAATATTTTAATTAAAGTGTAACCTTGTTTAGAGATTAGCACAGTATTGAATTATTTCCTGTGGTGTCTCCTAATACTCTTAGGGGGACATTTACTAAGCAATGATAAGAGCGGAGAAGTGAGCCAGTGGAGAAGTTGCCCCATTAACCAATCAGCAGCTCTGTATAATTTTATAGTATGTAAATTACAGATGTTACTTCAGTGCTGATTGGTTGCCATGGGCACTTCTCCGCTCTTATCACTGCTTAGTAAATGTCCCCATTAGTATTCTACAGTCATCACTCCTACAACCCACACAGATTTGTTACAATATATGTCTGTAAATTTTATATATATATATATATATATATATATATATATATATATATATATATATTTCTTTCACACTCTCACATTTAATGCTTTGAACCCTTTTCTTATTGATTTATTCATCACTACTCATGTTTTTTGACAACATTTTTGTTCATTAAAAGTGTATTTCTGACAGTTATGGGGCCTTCTTTTGGGAAGCAACAAATCTGTACTCCAAGAGTCTTTCTTCAATCCTAAAATAAGACCAGCGTGTGACAGTGGGAAAACATTTAATATATATAATCGCAGTAGAAATAGAGGCGCACAAGTAGTAGTGTAACAGACTTAGGGGGACATTTACTAAGCAGTGATAAGAGCGGAGAAGTGAGCCGGTGGAGAAGTTGCCCCATCAACCAATCAGCAGCTGTGTATCATTTTATAGTATGCAAATTATAGATGTTACTTCAGTGCTGATTGGTTGTCATGAGCACCTTCTGTACTGGCTCACTTCTCCGCTTTTATCACTGCTTAGTAAATGTCCCCCTAATACTGTTAAAACACTTCTCATTAGCTAGAAGAGTGACAGCTCTTAGTCTTTAATCAGTGTGGTATGTGCTGGAACTCACATAACAAAACAAGCATAAAAAATGGAGCATCTCATAGTGTTTTTAAAAAAATATATATATAACATCCAAAGGTGAAGTAAAGTGGTGAATGATAACATTAAGACACTACTTATCTGGTAATGATATTACCATTAAAGTCATATATACAAGAAGAAGGAAACACAGTGTGTACTATTTTTTTTTAACACCGCAAGCTTATTATAAAACAAGACAGCAAATGACCTTTTTTTATAGTAACAAGCTATTTCCACAATTAATAATCCACAATTAGGGATAAAAAAAGGTTTAAAAACAGAGTTTTAATTCGACAGTGGCATTAAATTGGTATAAAAAAGCACACGTACAAGATTAAAAAAATACATGAGCTTAGCTGTCCATTGGGAAAAGTCCAGGTACAGCAATCCCAACACGTTTCATCTTTTGCAGCAAGACTTCATCAGGGAGATATATATTTATATGGAAGATGTAGGTTGTCAATTTTGAAATTAATAATATACAGTATGTGTAAGAGGATTTTTCCACTGTTGTAAATGACCCTTAAGAGTGGCTGAAGTTCTTTTCTGGGTTTTCCTCTTCCTAGAAATGTGTAGTCACCAATTTATACTCCAGAACACATGTTGCACTCACAATACATGTTCTGCGAATACCTCTCAAGCCGTATTAGGGCAGGAAAAATTAAAGAGGAACTGTCTCCTGCCCACTTTGCAGGCACCTATTATTTGTGCGCTGAAAAAATTGGCAGACTACAAATTTGCTAGACACTAGTAACATCACTGAGACACTCACTGCCTGGTTAATATGAATGGATTCTGACCCTCTTCCTCTTGATGTATTGGATGCCATTGAATTAATAGGCTATAGCCTCATAAATATTAGTAATTAAAATTATTTCCCCTGATCTTCCTTTCCAAGCAAAAGACTGCAATTGTCAAAGATGTGAAGCTCCAAATACTTGGGCAATACCTCAAATTTTGTAAAACTGTGCTTACTCCTTACTATGTAAAGTAGGTTTGCATGTTTCGGGTATTGATCTCCTTGCAAAATGAATCCACAAATTAAAAATGTTTTGGGTGGTTTGTTTGTAAGAAATGCCTTTGTCTTGACCACCGGAGAAGCTTTTGTTTCAACCAAACAGCCACACTATGCATTTCCTCACACACACTTCATGAGGAGTCTGTAAAACAACAAACTTGTATCTATTGGACAATGGGGGAGATTTATTAAATTGTGGGGAGAGATAAAGTACCAACCAATCAGCTTCTAACTATCATTGTACAGGTTGTGCTAGAAAAATGACAGAAGCTGACGAGCAATGAGCAACCTCTTTACTTTATCTTTCTCAAAGATTTAATAACTCTGGACCTGATTCAGTATTGATTGCAAATTCTGCTAAGTAGCAGAATTTGCAATTCTTTGGATCACATGCTGGGGGCCACCCATCACAGGGCAAGGCAGCCCAGTATGCTAACAACCGCCCCCCCCCCCCCTGACCACGCTGAAATTGCGGTGTGACCTCAAATGCAGCGTAATCACTAAAAATGAGGCAGCCCCCTGCCAGCGCAGGAGACCCACCACATTTTAGTGATTGCAGCGGCTGCGTGTGACGTCATACATCACACACCCACCACGCCCCTCCCTTTCTCACTGCCATGCCCCCATTTCTCCATCGCCGCCCATTACCTCCCCCGCAGAGGTGTAGCTAGGTTCCATGGTGCCCGGAGCAAGGATATGTTTTGGCGCCCCCCTCCCCTGTACTGAATTGGCGGCCTAACCAACTAGATCTTGTGGAGCTCTGGGTGAAAGTTTCCTTTGGGTGCCCCCAATGTTTAGAATAGGGTCAGTGTGTGCTGAACGCTTGCAACAATATTATAAGGGAATTAGGCAGTACGGACGGTGCAATGGATAACATTACTGCCTCACAGCACTGAAGTCATGGGTTCGATTCCCACCATGTGTGGAGTTTGTATTTTCTCCCCGTACTTGTGTGGTTTTACTCCGGGTACTCCGGTTTCCTCCCACAATACAAAAATATACTAGTAGAATAATTGGCTCCCAACAAAAATTAACCCTGGTGAGTGTGTGTGTGTGTGTGGTCTGGAATATAGATTGTAAGCTCCCATGGGTCAGGGACTGACGTGAATGGCAAAATATTCTCTCTAGAATGCTGCAGAATATGGGGTGAGGTCATTCAGATCTGATCACTGGGCAGCGATTTTTGCAGTCCTGCGATCAGATAGTCGCCGCCTACAGGGGGAGTGCTTTTTCGCTGTGTAAGTGTGCGATAGCATGTGTAACAGAGCTGCACAAACTGATTTTGTGCAGACTTTGTGCAGCCCAGGACTTACTCTTCCAGTGCGATGAGAGCAGGCTGATTAGGACTAGAGCTGACGTCAGACACCCTCCCTGAAAACGCTTGATCCCGCCTGCATTTTTCCGGACACTCCCTGTAAACGGTCAGTTGCCACCCACAAATGGCCTCTTCCTGTCAATCTCCTTGTGAACGCCCGTGTGAATATATTCTTCGCACCATCCTGTTATAGGGCACCGATGCCCGTTGCAGCCGTGCGACGCGCCTGCGCATTGTGGTGCATTTGCAGTTCGGATCTGATTGCCCTCTGTACGAAAACGCACAGCAGTGATCAGATCTGAATTACTCCCTATGTGTGCGCTATATAAACAACTGGTAATAATAAATAAATAAATAAATAATGGCTTCATTGGGCAGGTGAGTGGCCACAAAATAGTACCAATTCACATTACATTAGAGAGAAGTGTTGCAGCCGCAGCGGCAGAGAAAGGTTCTGCAGAAGTCAAGACAGAAAGAGGTGCTGCAGCAGCTAGGGCAGAGAGAGCAGCTACAGCATCTGAAGCAGAGACATGTGCAGCAGCTTCCAGGAAAGAGAGGTGCTGCAGCAGCGGTGTCGGGAGTGGTGCTGCAGGAATGAAGTAACTCTGTCTGTTGCACAGCCACAAGCAGACAGTGAGATGCATAAAGAGGGTGGGCAGAGCTCTGGCATGTGCTGGCTGTCAGTGTCTCCTGCTGTCCCCTCTGACCTGCCCTGTTCCCTACCTAGTCTCAGAGTCCGACTCAGTGTGCTCCCCCTCTGCTTCTCTTCCTCCTGCTCTGTGGCCGCCAGTTGCCCACGGGAACGGTAGGGCAGCGCGCCCTCTAACTCTTTTTTGCGCCCGGAGCTCATGCTCGCTACACCCCTGCTCCCCCGCAACGCTCCGTCTTGGAAATGGAGCGTAGCCGCCCTGAGAACGAACAGGCAAAGGCGAACACATTTTCTGTGGTACACCGCAAAAAATGCGGGTGCATGCGCAGGATGGGCCCTGTGCATGCGCCTACATCTTCTTAACAGATTTTGAGGTTGGATTGCATATTGCAATCCAACCTGAATCATCCCCTCTTTCCCTAAGAACTTAGCATCCATTATGCAAGAGTATTTACAAAAGGGAGACACAACTGCTGATCACAAAGAGCTAGATGAATTTACACACCACAAGAAAAAGTGTAATTACATGTATATTTTGGACCAAACATATATCAAGATGCACATAGCTCAAAAACTGTAGCATTTATGGTGGACGGACACCAGGCATACAAGCATGTACACATACAACCCACAATGGCATCATCAGTTGTTCTGAAATTACCTACAGAAATATGAGACTGATTATAAAGCTTTGATAGTTGCCATCTTCCAGTTTAAGGACCCTCTACTGAAAAAACACTATCAACAGAACTTAATTTAGGGGCATATTTACGAAGTCCTTCTAAAACAGGAAAGTGGTGGTGTTGTCCTTAACAACCAATCAGATTATAGCTATCATTTCTTTAGTGCATTCTAGAAAATGATAGGAAGAATATGATTGGTTACAATGGGCAATAACACCACTTGTCTGTTTTAAAAGCTTTAGTAAATATATCTCTTATTGTCACTATGGTGCTATATATAAGATATTGATTGCATACAAGAATATATTTTATATACTGAAAGCATACTTCTATGGATCGGGGATTATCACTGTACCTACTGTACATTGTAGTAACTGAGGGACAGATTTACTAAGACTTGGAGAGAGATAAAGTGGAGAGAGATAAACTACCAACCAATCAGATCTTAACTGTCATTTTTAAAACATATAACATTGCAGTGAGGAGCTGATTGGCTAGTACTTTATATCTCTCCGCTTTATCACTCTCCAAGACTTAGTACATACAGTATGCCCCAGAGTCTTTACTCATTGAAGCCAATTCTTAACTCATCCGTGCTTGATTCATACCCTGTATGGTTAGGGTTAGTAGCAATCAGCCCTTTGAGCCAAATACATATCTTTTACCGGCGGCCAGGATCCAGGCTGTCATGATTCTGACAGTGGGATCCCGGCCACCAGTATGCCTGCAGCTGGGCGAGCGTTAGAAATCCCTTTGCTGGATCATTGCGCTCGCCACACTGCAGCCGCGGTGGCTCGCAGCGCTCATCACAGGATCTGTTCTCCCTCTATGGGTGTTGTGGACACCCATAGAGGGAGAAAAGCCTGTGGAGCTGGTATTCCAGTTGTTGGTATTCCATAGAGATGAGCGCCTGAAATTTTTCGGGTTTTGTGTTTTGGTTTTGGGTTCGGTTCCGCGGCCGTGTTTTGGGTTCGACCGCGTTTTGGCAAAACCTCACCGAATTTTTTTTGTCGGATTCGGGTGTGTTTTGGATTCGGGTGGTTTTTTCAAAAAACCCTAAAAAACATCTTAAAACATTGAATTTGGGGGTCATTTTGATCCCATAGTATTATTAACCTCAATAACCATAATTAACACTCATTTTCAGTCTATTCTGAACACCTTACACCTCACAATATTATTTTTAGTCCTAAAATTTGCACCGAGGTCGCTGGATGACTAAGCTCAGCGACCCTAGTGGCCGACACAAACACCGGGCCCATCTAGGAGTGGCACTGCAGTGTCACGCAGGATGTCCCTTCCAAAAAACCCTCCCCAAACAGCACATGACGCAAAGAAAAAAAGAGGCGCAATGAGGTAGCTGTGTGAGTAAGATTAGCGACCCTAGTGGCCGACACAAACACCGGGCCCATCTAGGAGTGGCACTGCAGTGTCACGCAGGATGTCCCTTCCAAAAAACCCTCCCCAAACAGCACATGACGCAAAGAAAAAAAGAGGCGCAATGAGGTAGCTGACTGTGTGAGAAAGATAAGCGACCCTAGTGGCCGACACAAACACCGGGCCCATCTAGGAGTGGCACTGCAGTGTCACGCAGGATGTCCCTTCCAAAAAACCCTCCCCAAACAGCACATGACGCAAAGAAAAAAAGAGGCGCAATGAGGTAGCTGTGTGAGTAAGATTAGCGACCCTAGTGGCCGACACAAACACCTGGCCCATCTAGGAGTGGCACTGCAGTGTCACGCAGGATGTCCCTTCCAAAAAACCCTCCCCAAACAGCACATGACGCAAAGAAAAAAAGAGGCGCAATGAGGTAGCTGACTGTGTGAGAAAGATAAGCGACCCTAGTGGCCGACACAAACACCGGGCCCATCTAGGAGTGGCACTGCAGTGTCACGCAGGATGTCCCTTCCAAAAAACCCTCCCCAAACAGCACATGACGCAAAGAAAAAAAGAGGCGCAATGAGGTAGCTGACTGTGTGAGAAAGATAAGCGACCCTAGTGGCCGACACAAACACCGGGCCCATCTAGGAGTGGCACTGCAGTGTCACGCAGGATGTCCCTTCCAAAAAACCCTCCCCAAACAGCACATGACGCAAAGAAAAATAAAAGAAAAAAGAGGTGCAAGATGGAATTGTCCTTGGGCCCTTCCCACCCACCCTTATGTTGTATAAACAAAACAGGACATGCACACTTTAACCAACCCATCATTTCAGTGACAGGGTCTGCCACACGACTGTGACTGAAATGACGGGTTGGTTTGGACCCCCACCAAAAAAGAAGCAATTAATCTCTCCTTGCACAAACTGGCTCTACAGAGGCAAGATGTCCACCTCATCATCATCCTCCGATATATCACCGTGTACATCCCCCTCCTCACAGATTATCAATTCGTCCCCACTGGAATCCACCATGTCAGCTCCCTGTGTACTTTGTGGAGGCAATTGCTGCTGGTCAATGTCTCCGCGGAGGAATTGATTATAATTCATTTTAATGAACATCATCTTCTCCACATTTTCTGGATGTAACCTCGTACGCCGATTGCTGACAAGGTGAGCGGCGGCACTAAACACTCTTTCGGAGTACACACTTGTGGGAGGGCAACTTAGGTAGAATAAAGCCAGTTTGTGCAAGGGCCTCCAAATTGCCTCTTTTTCCTGCCAGTATAAGTACGGACTGTGTGACGTGCCTACTTGGATGCGGTCACTCATATAATCCTCCACCATTCTATCAATGGTGAGAGAATCATATGCAGTGACAGTAGACGACATGTCCGTAATGGTTGTCAGGTCCTTCAGTCCGGACCAGATGTCAGCATCAGCAGTCGCTCCAGACTGCCCTGCATCACCGCCAGCGGGTGGGCTCGGAATTCGGATTTGGGATTTCGAAGAATGCACAGTTCTTTGCTGTGCTGCTTTTGCCAGCTTGAGTCTTTTCATTTTTCTAGCGAGAGGCTGAGTGCTTCCATCCTCATGTGAAGCTGAACCACTAGCCATGAACATAGGCCAGGGCCTCAGCCGTTCCTTGCCACTCCGTGTGGTAAATGGCATATTGGCAAGTTTACGCTTCTCCTCCGACAATTTTATTTTAGGTTTTGGAGTCCTTTTTTTTCTGATATTTGGTGTTTTGGATTTGACATGCTCTGTACTATGACATTGGGCATCGGCCTTGGCAGACGACGTTGCTGGCATTTCATCGTCTCGGCCATGACTAGTGGCAGCAGCTTCAGCACGAGGTGGAAGTGGATCTTGATCTTTCCCTAATTTTGGAACCTCAACTTTTTTGTTCTCCATATTTTATAGGCAGAACTAAAAGGCACCTCAGGTAAACAATGGAGATGGATGGATTGGATACTAGTATACAATTATGGACGGACTGCCACGGTTAGGTGGTATAAAAAAACCACGGTTAGGTGGTATATAATACAATTATGGATGGACGGACTGCCTGCCGAGTTCCGACACAGAGGTAGCCACAGCCGTGAACTACCGCACTGTACACTGGTTGATAAAGAGATAGTAGTATACTCGTAACAACTAGTATGACACTATGACGACGGTATAAAGAATGAAAAAAAAACCACGGTTAGGTGGTATATATTATAATAATAATACAATTATGGATGGACGGACTGCCTGCCGACTGCCGACACAGAGGTAGCCACAGCCGTGAACTACCGCACTGTACACTGGTTGATAAAGAGATAGTAGTATACTCGTAACAACTAGTATGACACTATGACGACGGTATAAAGAATGAAAAAAAAACCACGGTTAGGTGGTATATATTATAATAATAATACAATTATGGATGGACGGACTGCCTGCCGACTGCCGACACAGAGGTAGCCACAGCCGTGAACTACCGCACTGTACACTGGTTGATAAAGAGATAGTAGTATACTCGTAACAACTAGTATGACACTATGACGACGGTATAAAGAATGAAAAAAAAACCACGGTTAGGTGGTATATATTATAATAATAATACAATTATGGATGGACGGACTGCCTGCCGACTGCCGACACAGAGGTAGCCACAGCCGTGAACTACCGCACTGTACACTGGTTGATAAAGAGATAGTAGTATACTCGTAACAACTAGTATGACACTATGACGACGGTATAAAGAATGAAAAAAAAACCACGGTTAGGTGGTATATATTATAATAATAATACAATTATGGATGGACGGACTGCCTGCCAACTGCCGACACAGAGGTAGCCACAGCCGTGAACTACCGCACTGTACACTGGTTGATAAAGAGATAGTAGTATACTCGTAACAACTAGTATGACACTATGACGACGGTATAAAGAATGAAAAAAAAACCACGGTTAGGTGGTATATATTATAATAATAATACAATTATGGATGGACGGACTGCCTGCCGACTGCCGACACAGAGGTAGCCACAGCCGTGAACTACCGCACTGTACACTGGTTGATAAAGAGATAGTAGTATACTCGTAACAACTAGTATGACACTATGACGACGGTATAAAGAATGAAAAAAAAACCACGGTTAGGTGGTATATATTATAATAATAATACAATTATGGATGGACGGACTGCCTGCCGACTGCCGACACAGAGGTAGCCACAGCCGTGAACTACCGCACTGTACACTGGTTGATAAAGAGATAGTAGTATACTCGTAACAACTAGTATGACACTATGACGACGGTATAAAGAATGAAAAAAAACCACGGTTAGGTGGTATATATTATAATAATAATACAATTATGGATGGACGGACTGCCTGCCGACTGCCGACACAGAGGTAGCCACAGCCGTGAACTACCGCACTGTACACTGGTTGATAAAGAGATAGTAGTATACTCGTAACAACTAGTATGACACTATGACGACGGTATAAAGAATGAAAAAAAAACCACGGTTAGGTGGTATATATTATAATAATAATACAATTATGGATGGACGGACTGCCTGCCGAGTTCCGACACAGAGGTAGCCACAGCCGTGAACTACCGCACTGTACACTGGTTGATAAAGAGATAGTAGTATACTCGTAACAACTAGTATGACACTATGACGACGGTATAAAGAATGAAAAAAAAACCACGGTTAGGTGGTATATATTATAATAATAATACAATTATGGATGGACGGACTGCCTGCCGACTGCCGACACAGAGGTAGCCACAGCCGTGAACTACCGCACTGTACACTGGTTGATAAAGAGATAGTAGTATACTCGTAACAACTAGTATGACACTATGACGACGGTATAAAGAAAGAAAAAAAAATACCACAGTTAGGTGGTATATATTATAATAATAATACAATTATGGATGGACGGACTGCCTGCCGACTGCCGACACAGAGGTAGCCACAGCCGTGAACTACCGCACTGTACACTGGTTGATAAAGAGATAGTAGTATACTCGTAACAACTAGTATGACACTATGACGGTATAAAGAATGAAAAAAAAACCACGGTTAGGTGGTATATATTATAATAATAATACAATTATGGATGGACGGACTGCCTGCCGACTGCCGACACAGAGGTAGCCACAGCCGTGAACTACCGCACTGTACACTGGTTGATAAAGAGATAGTAGTATACTCGTAACAACTAGTATGACACTATGACGACGGTATAAAGAAAGAAAAAAAAATACCACGGTTAGGTGGTATATATTGTAATACAATTATGGATGGACGGACTGCCTGCCGAGTTCCGACTGCCGACACAGAGGTAGCCACAGCCGTGAACTACCGCACTGTACTGTGTCTGCTGCTAATATAGACTGGTTGATAAAGAGATAGTATACAATACATACAACAATATACTACTATACTGGTGGTCAGGCACTGGTCACCACTAGTCACACTGGCAGTGGCACTCCTGCAGCAAAAGTGTGCACTGTTTAATTTTAAATTAATATAATATTATGTACTCCTGGGGGCTCCTGCTATAACAACCTGCAGTGCTCCCCAGTCTCCCCCACAATTATTATAAGCTTTGCCTTTTATACATTGATGTGCAGCACACTGGGCTGAGCTGAGTGCACACAGACTGAGTCACACTGTGTGACTGGCTGCTGCTGTGTATCGTTTTTTTTCAGGCAGAGAACGGATATAGCAGAGAACGGATATATTATATTAAAATAAATAAAAGTTAACTAACAACAACTGCACTGGTCACTGTGGTAAACTCTGTCTGACTCTGCACAATCTCTCTCTCTCTTCTAATCTAATTTCTAATGGAGAGGACGCCAGCCACGTCCTCTCCCTATCAATCTCAATGCACGTGTGAAAATGGCGGCGACGCGCGGCTCCTTATATAGAATCCGAGTCTCGCGAGAATCCGACAGCGTCATGATGACGTTCGGGCGCGCTCGGGTTAACCGAGCAAGGCGGGAGGATCCGAGTCTGCTCGGACCCGTGAAAAAAACATGAAGTTCGTGCGGGTTCGGTTTCAGAGAAACCGAACCCGCTCATCTCTAGTATTCCAGCGTCAGCATTGTGCCCTACAGGATCCCAACAGGCGTTCTCGGGATTGCCTCCCCTTTGAACAGCAGCATAGAATGTGTGCCTTCTGTACACAGCTTTATATTTGTTGATCTGATCTCATTTATTAGCCCCTTAAGTTTCATTTGTTTAGACGGATGTGCATATTTTATTCAGAAAAAGTAAGAAAAAACATGTTATTTCCAAAGTTTCCATAAACTTCAATTCAATAAATTCAACAGAAAAAATCATAACTCAATAGTCTCATGCAATTTTTTTATAACTATGTAGCGCATATTGTTATTGTACATTTAATTTTGACCTAGATCTGCTCTTTCTAATTTGATTTGGTAGAAATAAAATGGACATATACTTCATATGGTCCAACATGGGTGGTCATTCCGAGTTGTTCGCTAGTTGCTGATTTTCGCTATACTGCGATTAGTCGCTTACTGCATGCACTTAGTTATTTTACTAAAAACTTAGCTGTTTTGCTGTGGCTTCTGCGGCGCATTTCAGTCGCACTGGTGTTCGGTAAATGATTGACAGGAAAGGGGCGTTTCTGGGTGGTAACTCAGCGTTTTCCCGGCGTTGGCTAAAAAACGCAGGCGTGTCAGGGAAAAACGCGGGAGTGTCTGGAGAAACGGGGGAGTGGCTGGGCGAACGCAGGGCGTGTTTGTGACGTCAAACCAGGAACGAAACGGCCTGAGCTGATCGCAGTGTAGGAGTAAGTCTCGAGCTACTCAGAAACTGCTAAGAATTTTCTATTCGCAATTATGCTAATCTTTCGTTCGCAATTCTGCTAAGCTAAGATACACTCCAAGAGGGCGGCGGCCTAGCGTGTGCAATGCTGCTAAAAGCAGCTAGCGAGCGAACAACTCGGAATGACCCCCCTTGTTATTTGTACATTTAATTTTGACCTAGATCTGCTCTTTCTAATTTGATTTGGTAGAAATAAAATGGACATATACTTCATATGGTCCAACATGGGTGGTCATTCCGAGTTGTTCGCTCGTTGCCGATTTTCGCTATGCTGCGATTTGTTGCTAAATGCGCATGCGCATGGTACGCAGAGTGCATGCGCTAAGTTATTTAACACAAAACTTAGTAGATTTGCTGGTGTTTGTGCGGCGCTTTTCAGTCGCATGCTGATCGGTGAATGATTGACAGGAAAGGGGCGTTTCTGGGTGGTAACTGAGCGTTTTCCAGGAGTATGCTAAAAAAAACGCAGGCGTGTCAGGGAAAAACGCGGGAGTGTCTGGAGAAACGGGGGAGTGGCTGGCCGAACACAGGGCGTGTTTGTGACGTCAAACCATGAACTAAACGGACTGAGCTGATCACAATCTGTGAGTAGGTCTGGAGCTACTCAGTAACTGCAAGAAAATATTTAGTAGCAGTTCAGCTAATCTTTCGTTCGCTATTCTGCTAAGCTAAAATACACTCCCAGAGGGCGGCGGCCTAGCGTGTGCAATGCTGCTAAAAGCAGCTAGCGAGCGAACAACTCGGAATGAGGGCCATGGTCCCTACATGTATAAAGAAGCATCAAAGCATGAGAATTGTGTAGCAACATCAGGCTAACTATATTATACATGTAATCATGTTTGTTGGTAGAACTCTTACTGTAAGCACTAGTTCCCATAATAGTTTTTCATTTGGTTTGTATAAATTATTTATCTATTTATTTAGGCTTTTTTTTAATCTGAAATAACTTTTACTATGAGCTATAAGTAAGAGTTACCAAGTTATTCCTCCAAATTATTTATAAAATTAAAGGTGGAAATAGTTTATGTATATGCAATATGAAATAGAATAATTCACATCCATCCATTTATTTTTATTGTGAGCTGATTGAAACATAGCTACACATTGGTAATTTTATATCTGGTATAATAAAGATATAAAAACATCGAAAAATCATAGAGAACACCGCATTCTGCTCCCCATTACATTAACAATATCAAAGTGGGTTAGTTATTACAACTGGAAATGAGACAGCAGAATGGCAGGTGGTGCATGCATAAAGGGGCAGCATATTACATATGATTGACAATAAAGCCTTTTCAAGCTGCAAGCAGATGAAGTAATTATCTGTGAACACAATGAACAGTTAGTGCTAATAGTCTCAATGCTGCCAGTCACAACTCTTCCAGACTGCTGTAGATCTCAAGATTGCTCTTCATGGAAGAGATTGCTTTCAATTATTACATATATTTTCTATATGACCAGTGCTGTAATTGCCACACTACTTAATTGGTTGATTAGTATTATAGACTACTGTTTCTTTCATTCACGTATGAGATTTATAAGTTCAACAAAGCTTATTTATATATTAATTCACGTTGTTTTTGTTTATTTCTTAAGATGTTTAAAGATTATATTTAATGCCACCAGAAAGTGATGACAGATAAAGCAGCATGATTACAATGGAGGAATACTTGCCAAGAGTTCCATCTCTGCTCTCTAGCATGGTTGGACAATCTTGATGGTCCAGGAGGTGGCCTTACGTGGAATAATGTCTGATAGATACTGGGTGGATAGTAAGGAGTGGCAACAACATGGCACCATATCCTGCGGCTAGAGATATACATGATGCATGTGAGTGCAGGGCTTCCTTTGACAGGGATTTTCCCTTTGTCTTTGCAAGTTCTTTAGATTCAATGTGGTTGAAAGAAATCCAGCTTTCTTTCTTTTGGGAGCACTTGCGATGTGCATGCAATGGCAGGATGCCATTGCATGTCCTTCATCTGTGTAGTAACAGAGACAAGAGAAACCCTCAATCACTCATTTGATACCATCACTGGTATTGCATTTACCATATGCATCATTGTCAATTCTAAAAACTAAGCTAAACCCACACCACAATCTGTACCTGTGCTTTCACAATCTGACCTAGTAGAGCCAGTATCTGGGAGTGATATGATTCTAGGGTCTAGCTGTGAGTGAGGAGCACATACTGTATGCTGCATGACAATTATAATGAAGCGTACTGTACGTGTGCATAGCAAAGCCATTAGGTTTATAAATGGAATATTAAAAGATGAAAATATGTAGTGGAGATAAGAGGACATTGGTGGTCATTCCGAGTTGTTCGCTCGCTAGCAGTTTTTAGCAACCGTGCAAACGTTATGCCGCCTCCCACTGGGAATGTATTTTAGCTTAGCAGAAGTGCAAAGGAATGTATCGCAGAGCGACTACAAAGTTTTTTTGTGCAGTTTCAGAGTAGCTCAAAACCTACTCAGCGCTTGCGATCACTTCAGACTGTTCAGTTCCTGTTTTGACGTCACAAACACGCCCTGCATTCGCTCAGCCACGCCTGCATTTTTCCTGGCACACCTGCGTTTTTCCGAACACTCCCAGAAAATGGTTAGTTGACACCCAGAAATGCCCACTTCATGTCAATCACTCTGCGGCCACCAGTGCAACTGAAATGCTTCGCTAGACCCTGTGTGAAACTACATAGTTCGTTGTAATAGTACGTCACACGTGCGCATTGCGCCGCATGCACAGAAGTGCCTTTTTTGCCTCATCACTGCACAGCAAACAAATGCAGCTAGCGATCAACTCGGAATGACCACCCTTGTCACATTGCCTCCTGCTGAGCCTCTCAGGAATATTCCCCTGATGTTTAGATATATCAATAACATACCTAAAGCAAACAGGGCTTTATGGAGGATAACTGTGGTGAACTATTATGAGGCTTTTTGACAGTACAAAAATATACATCACTACATGCCACGTAAATATATGGATTCATGCCTGTCTATCAAGTCAGGTAAACAATCTGATCCCTTTCGAACACCAGCTAGCAGCTCTCAGGGCAGTGGACAGTCCGCCATGGTTAGGGGCATCTGTTAGTCTTTTAACAAAGGTCAGTGTAATTGGAGCCCCTTATATCAAATCTAGTATGGTTAGAAGAGAGAGGCTTGAGATACTAAGGTTAAGGGCTATGTCTTACAATATGTTATTTTTCATCTAGCACAGTACAGTGCCTTGTATTGGTATAGCAAATAATATCCTCACCTGATGGTCTAGTGAGGTTTGGACTGTTAACTTTCCTTTCAGCTATCTTAAAGCATTGGAGCAAAGCCAAGTTGTTAAATTGCAGAACCTTTTGCCTATAGGCTTATCTTTACACTTTTTACAAAACTTTCAAATTAATTCTAGCTGTTGCACCAACATCCAGAACAGCATTTCCTTAAACAGGTGTAAAGCAATGTAGGCAAGTGATAAGAGCATATTCATGTACACAGAGAGTAAGGGAGATAATTGCTGGGATTATGGATGTGGTATATTTGAGTTTATAAACGTGCATCATAATCAAAAGGGTAAAACAATTATTACATGCAACGGATCGCAAGAGATACTAAAAATGAAGGTGCAGCGACCATAATTTACAACCCAAAAAAATGCAGCTCACCTCAATGCATTTATTTATATGTAGATTACTATATTTGTCTGCCTGGTGCATATACAGGTTCCCATCGACATTCTGATATTGCAGATTGTGGGTCCCCATAGAAATGCATATGGTGGAAAGTTCACTTCAAATTCCTGCATACTTGCACTTTAGGAGAAACTTTTACATTTCCCCCTAAAATGCTTCTTTTCAAGGCTCATTTCTGTCTTTAATAATTACTATAGTGAGGGAAATTGGGACTATATTACTTGCCAGCATTGTACATTTCAATGCATGTATAAAAATTAAGCCCTTCTGCAGAGAAGAAAAGGATCTTTAGCCATCTGCTTAACAGACGCAGCCAACTCTGAATACAAGAGAAGATCCACATTTACCGAGCATGCAATGCGCCGTATCAGTGTGCAGCCAACTAGCATGCACTGTAACTCAGCTTATTTTGCACTCAGGCTTGGATTTATGCAGCTACACAAATACCCTCTCTTACCAGCAAATACCCTCGCTGTGCCAGTTTGCAGTATAACACCACATATTGCTAAGGTGCCACTTTCAGTACTACTTACAGTATGATTGCTAAGTTAAATATTCAATTAAGTGTACTTTAGCCATTTGTGGAAAAATGTAAATTTATACTTACTGTATATAGGTGGTCATTCTGAATTGATCGCTAGCTGGATTCTTTCGCTGTGCAGTGATGAGGCAAAAAAATGGCATTTCTGCGCATGCGTATGCAGCGCAATGCGCATGCGTGACGTACTATTACAACGAACGATGTACTTTCACACAAAGTCTAGCAAAGCTTTTCAGTCACACTGCTGACTGCAGAGTGATTGACATGAAGTGGGCATTTCTGGGTGTCAACTGACTGTTTTCAGGGAGTGTTCGAAAAAACGCAGACGTGCCTGGAAAAATGCAGGTGTGGCTGGGCGAACGCAGGGCGTGTTTGTGATGTCAAAACAGGAACTGAATAGTCTGAAGTCATCGCAAGCGCTGAGTAGGTTTTGAGCTACTCTAAAACTGCACCAAAAAACTTTGCCGCCGCTCTGCGATCCTTTCGTTCGCACTTCTGCTAAGCTAAAATACACTCCCAGTGGGAGGTAGCATAGCGTTTGCATGGCTGCTAAAAACAGCTAGCGATCGAACAACTCGGAATGACCACCATAGTTACATGATTATTGATGTGCCTACGAATCTCATTTTACTCATACGTTCTAATAGATTGGAAGTCCAGAATGGGGACGCAAGGAGGAGAGTGGTCATTGCTCACTGGGGACATGCCTACCACATAACAGGCTTGGTCATACCTCTATGGGGAGGGCAAAATAATGCAGTTTATCATTCTGATTTCTCTGAAAGGCATCACTTACCTCAGGAGAGGCATCACTGTGTCACAGCATGCACTGGGCTGCTGATGAAAGGTATTGTAAGCTTTATTGGGGGTTGGGTGCGGGGTGAGCGGGGCTCACCAAACAGTCACAATCTGTTAAGTAGCTGTGGTACAGCACTATGTATTGCTGCAATATGCATTTACTCATGAAGGTCAGTGCCACAGAGGAAGGGGGGGAGGGTCAGGTACTAGTTACTGTCCAAACCTCCCCCCAAGTGTACGTACCAAGCTCCGGCAAGTGTGTCTACCCTGCGGCACCATCTTCAAAGTGACATCTTCAGGAAGATGTCACGCACTGTGCAAGCAAAGACTATGGCACTGTGCCAGAGACTTTTCCCTCTAGTGCAAATGCGTCATCTTCTCAAATGTCACTGGGAAGATGGCACTACAGAAGAGGAGGTTCCCACTTGCCAGAGTCAGGTACTGACTCCAGCACACAGGCCACCTCCTCTTATGAACATCACCATATCCATTCGTATTCATATTTGTGTCTGCTAGCATTTGCATTGCTTATTTTGCAGACCACTTGTTCCATTTCAGTGTGTTAAACTTATGTAACTTAAAAATCTCCATTACATTGTTTAAATACCCACAAAAGAAGTGTAATCTTTGATGTGCTGTATTTTTTACCATCTATGTCAATGTCCCAATCATTCCTATGGCCCTTTAATTTCAGTGGAGTTGTGCACTTCATATAATAACCCCATTAAGATAAATGGGCTTTTGAGATAACTGGCTGTTGACATAAATCTAGCGGCACAGCACTGGTAACCATTCCCCCCCCCCCCCCCCCCCATCAAATTGAATCTACTAATTTTTGATTCGATCATGTTGCAGCGATGCTCCAAGGGAAAACATTTCAGTGTCTCTTATGCATTTTTATGTTTATTTCTAGTGGATTACAAGTTATTTTTTTTCTTTTGAATACAAATATGAAACAAAAATGCATTTTTTAATTAATTATAGGTCCTGTGGACAATGGAGCAATGATTCTATAGAGTGAGCCATGTCAGGTGCTATCTGCTTAAATTCCTGTTCAATGGGACTTAAACATCACGCATTTTAATGTTCTTCGCCCACTGCTTACTAGGACTAATACCCTGCAGCCTGGGTGGATATAAGGTTTCGAAACAAAATAATCAGGGCTAGATTATTGTACCTTGCACTCTAGTTAACATTGGGGGTCATTCAGACCTGATTGCATGCTACGGTTTTTGCAGCGCTGCGATCAGGTCAGAACTGCGCATGCATATGCTCCGCAATGTGCAGGCGCGTCGCCCCCAGGTTACGGGGATCGCCGGACAGCAACCGCAAGAAGATTGACAGGCAGAGGCCATTTGTGGGTGTTACACGACCGTTTCCAGGGAGTGTCCGGAAAAATGCAGGCGTGTCCAGCCGTTGGAAGGGAGGGTTCTAGACGTCAGCTCTGGGCCAGATGATCACACTGGAAGAGTAAGTCCTGAGCTGTGCAGGGACTGCACAAACTTCTGTGTGCAGAAGTTTGTGCAGCTCTCTGCACATGCGATCGTCATCCTGCACAGCGACTACCCCCTCCCCCTGTAGGTGGCGACTACCTGATCGCAGGGATGCAAAAAATGCACCCTAGCGATCAGGTCTAAATAAGGCCCGCTGTGCGATAACGCCTTAAATGTAACCCTGCTTCCTATATATGTGTATGTTACACCTCTGTTAGGGGTCTGTCTATGATGCAGTGAAAAGAGTGGAGAAGTTGCCCATGGCAACCAATCAGTGTTGAGCTAACATTTATAAAGTGCATTCTATAAAATCATATGTAACTGCTGATTGGTTGCCTTGGACAACTTCTCCAGTGGCTCACTTCTCCACACTTTTCACTGCTTCATGAATAGACCCCTATATGCATTGAAGTTCATGAATTTACATAATAAGCCTATTTATTATTAAAAAGTAAGGAATAATTAGCTAAAACTGAGGGGAATTTCAGCAGGCTGACTAGCTGGAGACTCTACCAAGTGACAGAGAAGGGAAACTTGGATCATGCGTCAGACTAAGAGGGCTTGCAAAAATAGACTGGCATGCGCATGCGACTGCAATGAATAAAGGAGGACCCACAGGGGCTGCTGGTTAGTGTCCTGAGGTGCAGTAACTTCTGCTGCCTTGCCAGTCTGAGAGAGAGAGCTGGTGCAGTGGCCTATGAGTGGGCATAGCCTGGGACGCCTGAGCTGTGGCTGTAACGGAGCTGCCCAGAGGCCGGGTGGTAAGTTACTGCTGAAGCAGTGAGCTGAGGAGATATTGCTATCCCTGGCCCTTGCAGTGCTGAACTATCTGCTTTCATGGACCAGGAGCAAGTGTGTCAGTTCAGATACTGTGCAGCATACCATTTTTCTGAAATAGACAGGCACATACATGGGAGCAAAGGTGCAGTTGGCTTCACTCTCTAATAGTTGTGGAACTGTTTAAAGACACAGAATACCTTATAAAAGGGTAGTGTCAAGAAGGCTTATCAGCCTAATGGAGCAGGTTTAAGTGAATGCAATTTAACCTACAGAAAGTGGAACCAAATAGTACAGAGATACCCTGTGGTACTTGTGTATTGGATGACGCAGCTGATGATAACTAATTCTTTGGATTCCTGTAGCCCAACAAAGAAAGCGAAAAAGAAGACTCTTTGTTAGGGGCACTCAATGGCGGATGAAGGATAGTCCTGTGATTAACTTGAAACTTAACTCTTAATCAGACTTTATGAATAAATTGTCATTGAGGAGAGGTAATGCACTGTTTATCAGTGCCAACATCCTGCCTATCAATGTCAATATCAATTCTGGTTCGTACCTGACAATCGCAATGCAGCTGTTGTAACGGAACTATGAATGCCTGCATTGGCTAAAAGTAAAAAGGTTCCTATATCAATTGCTAGGCATATTCCATAAAAAGGTTTTATATTTTTTCCCCATGTCTTAAATGTTATCATATGTGCTAATGCTCAATGGGACAACCTTTGAAGTACCTAGGCAATTGGAATTATACTCGATCTTTGGATATGAGTTTGGTGAATATAAAATGTTCATGGGTCAACATACTGTAGACCATGTGGACCCACAGACAGGGTTGGACTGTTCCACAAGGGTGCAGAGAAAAAACAAATGGTGGGCCCTAATGCCTGGGGGCATCTCCTCCTCTAGGGGTCAGGTTTCAGACTGAGCCCTTGCATTATACATTATACATATGTTACCTTATACTGCACAGGACTATGGTGTAGTCTCTAATGTGCATTTATTTTATTAATCTGTTATATCATGATGCGCTACCAGTATTTATTTTTTATATATATATATATATATATATATATATATACACTGCTCAAAAAAATAAAGGGAACACTAAAATAACACATCCTAGAGCTCTGAATGAATGAAATATTCTTATTAAATACTTTGTTATTTACATAGTTAAATGTGCTGACAACAAAATCACACAAAAATTATCAATGGAAATCAAATTTATTAACCCATGGAGGTCTGGATTTGGAGTCACACTCAAAATGAAAGTGGAAAAACACACTACAGGCTGATCCAACTTTGATGTAATGTCCTTAAAAAAAGTCAAAATGAGGCTCAGTAGTGTGTGTGGCCTCCACGTGCCTGTATGACCTCCCTACAACGCCTGGGCATGCTACTGATGAGGTGGTGGATGGTCTCCTGAGGGATCTCCTCCCAGACCTGGACTAAAGCATCCGCCAACTCCTGGACAGTCTGTGGTGCAACGTGGCGTTGGTGGATGGAGCGAGACATGATGTCCCAGATGTGCTCAATTGGATTCAGGTCTGGGGAACGGGCGGGCTAGTCCATAGCATCAATGCCTTCGTCTTGCAGGAACTGCTGACACACTCCAGCCACATGAGGTCAAGCATTGTCTTGCATCAGGAGGAACCCAGGGCCAACCGCACCAGCATATGGTCTCACAAGGGGTCTGAGGATCTCATCTTGGTACCTAATGGCAGTCAGGCTACCTCTGGCGAGCACATGGAGGGCTGTGCGGCCCCCCAAAGAAATGCCACCCCACACCATTACTGATCCGCTGCCAAACCGGTCATGCTGGAGGATGTTGCAGGCAGCAAAACGTTCTCCTTGGCATCTCCAGACTCTGTCACATTTGTCACATGTGCTCAGTGAGAACCCGCTTTCATCTGTGAAGAGCACAGGGCGCCAGTGGCGAATTTTCCAATCTTGGTGTTCTCTGGCAAATGCCAAACGTCCTGCATGGTGTTGGGCTGTAAGCACAACCCCCACCTGTGGACGTCGGGCCCTCATACCACCCTCATGGAGTCTGTTTCTGATCGTTTGAGTAGACACATGCACATTTGTGGCTTGCTGGAGGACATTTTGCAGGGCTCTGGCAGTGCACCTCCTTTTCCTCCTTGCACAAAGGCGGAGGTAGCGGGTTGTTGCCCTCCTACTGCCTCCTCCACGTCTCCTGATGTGCTGGCCTGTCTCCTGGTAGCGCCTCCATGCCCTGGACACTACGCTGACATACACAGCACACCTTCTTGCCACAGGTCGCATTGATGTGCCATCCTGGATGAGCTGCACTACCTGAGCCACTTGTGTGGGTTGTAGACTCCGTCTCATGCTACCACTAGAGTGAAAGCACCGCCAGCTTTCAAAAGTGACCAAAACATCAGCCAGAAAGCATAGGAGCTGAGAAGTGGTCTGTGGTCACCACCTGCAGAACAATTCCTTTATTGGGGGTGTCTTGCTAATTGCCTATAATTTCCACCTGTTGTCTATTCCATTTGCACAACAGCATGTGAAATTGATTGTCAATCAGTGTTGCTTCCTAAGTGGACAGTTTGATTTCACAGAAGTGTGATTGACTTGGAGTTACATTGTGTTGTTTAAGTGTTTCCTTTATTTTTTTGAGCAGTGTATATATATATATATATATATATATAAAATCATCAAGGGTCCCAGATCATGCACACTCTACTGGTTAGCCAAGCCTCTGTTGGAGCTGGCCATACAACCTCTGGGGATTGGCCACACACCTAAACATGGGCCCCTACAACTGTATTTCCATGGTGAGCCCAACATACTCCAATCCGACACTGCCCACAGACGTGGGAAATGCTGCAGTACAGGTTTTCATAACCAACTGAATAGAACTGTCACACTTCTCAGGTTTAAATAGGAATTGGCATAAACATGCAGTCTCCTATTAATTTTCATATGTGTTCAGATACCATGGGAAAAGACACCCAAGGGACAGCTGTATTTATATGTGATACAATGTCATAACCTAGTATGATTGTTACAGAGGGACACAAAGTATCTGTCCATTTGTACAGGCATCCATGTTTCTCTATATGTCAATGGAAGAGGGTGCAGAATACATGCAATTTTAGAACCTCATGTCCTAATATAGTAAATACAGATATTGCTTGCATACAGTATATATAGCCCTGTTTATACATGCACCACTCTCCTGACACACCAAAATGTCTCCACTAACTAGTATTTTTTGACACCATACAAGTGTTACACTGATGTATCACAGCCACTTCCAATCACCCTTGGGGCGGGATGTACTAATGTACATCACCGCCCATCGCAACCCAGCGCCACAATGCTGATCGCATATGTACTTACATATACGATCAGTATTGCGGAGGACAGATCTTCCGATAAGAGCTGTCCTCCGCGATGCGCAGCGGCAGCCTGACTTCCGGGATTCCGCCCCGGGAGTCAGTCTGCAAATGCACGGGGTGACGGGGTGGGCCTGAGGCATGCTGGGAGGAATCCCTCACACAGCACTGTGGAGAGAAGCCCATTGGCTTCTATGGGGTATCGCCAGCAAAAGCTGGTGAACCCCCCTGCTTGCTGACCCGGCAGCCGGGGATAGTACATTAGTAAAATGCGGCAAACAGGGGGTTTACCGCATTTTCCATTTAAGTACATCCCGCTCTTGGTATCTTAAACAGGGTTATAACACAACACAAATGATGGAATAGTGACTTGCATGGGCAAATTGTTGGGCAAATTAACTAACACGTTCTACTGTACATGATGGTGTGCCATAGCTGCTTCCAAATATGCCCGTAGTGTCTCAACAGGGTTACTGCATGGCACAACTGGATGTGAAAAGTTACAAAAATACATACAGACTGGTAGCTATGCTGTTATTTAGTCTGTTTGTAGTGATTTCCTCAGACAAATTATCAGACAAACAGCACTCATATAATGGTGGTCATTCCGAGTTGTTCGCTTGCTAGCTGCTTTTAGCAGCATTGCAAACGCTAGGCCGCCACCCTCTGGGAGTGTATCTTAGCTTAGCAGAATAGCGAACGAAAGATTAGCAGAACTGCTACTAAATATTTTCTTGCAGTTTCTGAGTAGCTCCAGACCTACTCCTAGACTGTGATCAGCTCAGTCCATTTAGTTCCTGGTTTGACGTCACAAACACGCCCTGCGTTCGGCCAGCCAGTCCTCCATTTCTCCAGACACTCCCACGTTTTTCCCTGACACGCCTGCGTTTTTTAGCACACTCCCGGAAAACGCTCAGTTACCACCCAGAAACGCCCCTTCCCTGTCAATCATTCACCGATCAGCAGTGCGACTGAAAAGCGTTGCACGAATGGCAGCAAATCTACTAAGTTTTGTGTTAAATAACTTGGCGCATGCGCTCTGCGTACCATACGCATGCGCATTTAGCAACAAATCGCAGCACAGCGAAAATTGGCAACGAGCGAACAACTCGGAATGACCACCAATATCCAGTATCCCAGCAGAAATGTTATCCTGTTCAAATGTTGCTCTGACATATTTCAGCCACTTCTAATCGCCCTTGTGGTGTCAGGCAGGGCTATCGCACAGCACAAATAATGAAGTTGTGACTTAGCATAAGTAGAATGTGAGACAGAATTAACAATACATTCTATATATAATGCTGATCAGGGCAGGTGCTAGGGTGTTTGGTGCCACCCTGCAAAATCTAAATTTGCAATCTCCCATGCTTAATAAAGGGGCAACGCGTGCCGCCGGGAAAATGGGTGAGGTCTCACAAGTATACACAATAGTACCCCCATTTCAAATTACGCCGCACAGTAGCACAATCTTATTCACATTACATCTCATGTAGTAGTGCTGCTTATGCACAAAAATGCCCACAGTAGTAGCTCCGCTTCTACATAATGCCCGCCAGTAGTAGGGTCCTTATACATAATGCCTGCCAGTAGTAGTATCCTTATACATAATGCCTGCCATAGTAGCACCCTTATACATAATGCCTGCCATAGTAGCACCCTTATACATAATGCCTGCCATTAGTAGCTTCCTTATACATAATGTCCGCCAGTAGTAGCGTCCTTGCACATAATACTCGCCAGTATAAGCATCCTTATACATAATGCCTCCAAGTAGTGTTGTCCTTATACATAATGCCCGTCAGTAGTAGCTTCCTTATACATAATGCCCCCCAGTAGTATCGTCCTTATACATAATGCCCGCCAGTAATAGCATCTTTATACATAATGCCCCCCAGTAGTATCCTTCTTATACATAATGTCTCCCAGTAGTAACGTCCTTATACATAATGCCCGCCAGTAGTATCCTTCTTATACATAATGTCTCCCAGTAGTAGCGTCCTTATACATAATGCCTGCCAGTAGTAGCGTCCTTATACATAATGCCCGCCAGTAATAGCATCTTTATACATAATGCCCCCCAGTAGTATCCTTCTTATACATAATGTCTCCCAGTAGTAGCGTCCTTATACATAATGCCTGCCAGTAGTAGCGTCCTTATACATAATGCCTGCCAGTAGTAGCACCCTTATACATAATGACCCCCAGTAGTATAATCCTTATACATAATGCCCGCCAGTAGT